>NC_142538.1:9895000-10007500 GCF_056151865.1 Erythranthe guttata | reverse complement strand
ATCCCATTAGGCGACACTCGCCAACACCCGATACACTGAATTACCACCTCCGAAATAATCATTGAAGAACGGCGCGTGCATTCTAATACAGGTATACACATCCAATCTAACATCCATCCAATCATCCTCACTGTTCTTGACTGCACACGCCACGCTCCGATAACCACAATGACCATCCCCTAGAACGTTCGTCTAGGTCACAATCTCCGGAACGAGGCAAAAATGAAGTTCTCGCATCCAACTAGGTTGGGGCATTCGTCCCATTTTGGGTCCACTCACAGTCGATGAACGACCACGAGATCTTTCAGAAGATGAACCACGGCCTTTGTTGCCTCTTGATCGTCCTCGTCCTCGTCCTCGTCTCGAATTTTCTTCGCCCGGGTATAATGGCAACTCATGCCCTGACTCATCCCTCTGTGTGGAGTTGTTCTGCGGTCTACCTCTAGGGCGATCCAGTACTGGTGGCTCATTTATCTCCGTTGCCCCAGGATGCATTCGTTCAAAAACGACATATGCTACGTCCGTGATCTCAATTTATGAACGTTCACGCAACTCTTCAATTAACCCGTCTAGCCTGCCAATAGGCTGTGACCTGTGATCGGGAACAGAACCAACACTTTCTTCTTGGCCAGGCCCGAATCCCGAAACCCATGTCCTCCAAAAAATGTGGACATCCTCAGCATAAAACACACCACGTCGTGTATTCACCTTTGCGTCAATTTCATGTTTGCATGGGAGGCCAAGACATTTCCTTATGTAACAGACGCAACTGTCTATATCTTCATCCTTCTCATCGTCCAACATGTGCATTGCAGAATGTGTTACAATTCCACTGGATAATATTTTAAATACGGGCACATTAATCGTCTGGGCCCGAAACCGCCTTGACTTCGCAAATTCAGCTCTATGGTTGCTCTCCACCCTAATATGATTAAAGTAGGTTATATTTCAGTAAACAACATCACAATAAGTTAAGTATATGTATTTAACCACTGATAAATAAATACCTGCTTGTCGATGTATTGCCCAGATAAAAAACCCGATCCGTCCATGCTTTTACAAATTTCTCTTTGTATATCAGCCAAGTGTCTTGGAGGTACTCAATCAACTGTGGATGATTCGCGTAATCGTCCACTAAAACTCTGTAATTCCGGTAGAAATCTTCTTCACACACTGATGTTACCAAAGTTTGCCACGAACCGACTACAAAAGCAAATCCTCGACGCCTACTATTGCCAAAACACTTTGAAGCACGACGCCCCACATTCGTGTTAATGTGCCAAAGACATAATAGATGAGGCACTGTTGGAAATACATTCTCTATCGCCTTTAAGAGCCCTAACTCGCGATCAGTCACGAGTGCACTAGGTAGAGTATGTGGGGGGGAAAGTCTCTTCAACCTTTGCAACACCCATGTATAATGTTCTTCATTTTCATGGCGCATAAATACCACTCCAACAGTAATTTTTTTACCGACAGGAGTAACACCAACAATCTCCAACAAAGGCAATTTGTACTGATTGGTTTTGTAAGTACTGTCAAGTAGTATAACGTACGGAAACTTACTTAACAATTCGAAAGATAGAGGGTGAGCCCACATCAAATCGATAACTGCATGTGTCGTTTCATCTGTACGGAACCACTTGTAATAGTTATGCTCCTCAAGCAACCCAATCAAATGTTGCATCACTGTACGGTCACCCCTAGCTAATCTTCTCAATTTCGCCTTTTCATTGTATATTTGTTTCGAATAAGCATCGAGACCCAAGTCATTTTATCTCAAGTTAGCCAAAATCTTCTTGGGCGGCACATGACTTTGTGAAAGATCCTTGATAATCTTCGACTCCGCTTCATTCAATGCACTAAGCCCATGCCCAGACATGTATATCGGAATATGATTATGCTTCCCATATATTATTCTGAGCCCCCATCTATCGTCCAACCGTCGCTCTCCGACGATTTGAAAACCACATTTTATTTTTTTGCTACCAGACCTTTTCGAGGACGCCTCTACGTTACTTTCTCGAGGCCCTCCGAACAGGTCACAAGTCAGACACACTTTCTTTATTTTGGGGGCACTTTTTTTAATTAATCTCACGAAAAGAGCTCTTGCAACGGACCTAGCCCAAGCCACTAACTCGTCCCCCGAGTCAAACAATTCAGTTGTTGTAAAATAATCAGTATGATCAACTTCAACTCTAGACGTATTATCCTGAAAAAAAAATTAAAAGATTATTTATAAAAAAAATATGATTTAAACCGGACGCCCAACTCGGGCGCCCAAATAGGCTGTACACGCCCAAGTTGGGCGTGCAGTTGGCTGCCGGGCGCCCGCATTGGGCGTGGAGCTGCCAACTGCACGCCCAACTTGGGCGTGTACAGCTTATTTGGGCGCCCAAGTTGGGCGTTTGGACTATTTTTCGAGTTTTTTCGATCGAGAAGACAGAATTTTTACCTCGTTAGATCCGCTATCACGATCTTCATCCGATGAGCTCATTTTTGTTCGTATATCACAGCAACAAGAATGATTTTTAAGCAAATTCTCTTCAAAAGCTTTTTTTTCTAGAGAGATAGAATATTTTAATAATAACCGCAAATAGCAATTTTACAACCGCGAAAAGCAAATCCCTAGGGTCCATTTTTTTTCACCTCTTTGAGATAAATCCATAATTTAATTTTAAAATATATAGTACAATTATACCCTCCACCAAACCCGCCCAAATCTCAGGCCGTTTAACCCTAGCCACGTTATCTCTCCGTCACTCTTTCTCTCCATCCATATTTCCCTCTCTTTCTTCCGTTTTTCTTCTCTCGGCGGCCGAAATTCGATATGTCCATCTTCCCCATCCACCCACTCTTTCTTCCGATTTTCTTCTCTTGGCGGCCGGAATGAAGGACCATCATGACATAAAACGGAAGAGAAGACATAACCCGAAAAAGGTACGTATTTGTGGGGAATTTCATTTTGTAGCAACCCTTTTATTTTCTTATTAATTAATGCTTTGGGGAAAAAGAAAAACAAAATAAAAAATCATTACTTCTGTTCAGAAATTCATTTTTCATATTTGTAAATTAATCGAAGATTCGGTAATGGCAGCTATGAAGTTCACAGGTAGTACAATGATGCTCGCTCGCTCGATATTCCGACCCACACTTCATCCCCATATACCCCTCCGTTTATTCTGGACCAATCTGCAGCCGGTCACCGGTTTTGGTGCTTTCCGGTGCGCGGCGACTAAATCCGGCGGCCAGGAGAAGAAGTCTCCGGCCCGGCTTGCTGAGGTTCAGCGGCTCTTGTAGCAGGCCGAGGAGCGCTACAAAGCTGCTGGAGGTGGTGTCGAGCCGATTCCCAAAATATCACTTGGTAAATTCAATTTATTTTTGAAATTATTTTTTTAATTTGTCGTGTTTGATAATTATATTTCGACTCGATTGTAGTTGTAGTTGTTTGAACACTAAATTGAATTACTGTGTTGTACTGGATTTTGATTGTTGATGATTGGTAGCATTAAAAGTTCGATTGAACCACTTTTTATGTGTATACACTATCCAGTTAATTCTCTTCGTAAGAATCGATCGTTTTAATTTCATTACGGTGTGTTAAAAAAGATAAAACTTGGTTCACATGAATAACTTTGTGATAACGGTGAATGAGTGCAAAAATTCTTCTTTCAAACATGTTTTGGTTTTGAAATTTGATGATTTTTAGTAAGGAATACAATACGAATTAATAAGGTGAAACACTAAATATTATCGAAAATTTTATAATTTCCAAAAATATTTTCAAATTTTTGAATTTTTTTTTCTGAAAATTTAGAATTATAATTGATTTATTGTATTTTTTAGCTGCAATTGGCTATTGTTTGGCTGCTATTTTTTGCTGCTGTTCTTTGCTGCTGTTTTTGCTGCTGTTTTCTTTTGGCTTTGCTGCTGTTTGGCTCCTAATTTGCAGCTGATGTTTTGCTGCTTTGCTGTTGTTTTCGTGTTGCTTTGCAACTGTTTAAGATGTTGGTTTGCTGCTGTTTTTGTTGCGGTCATTTTTTCTCTATATCCATAAATAAATTCTATATGATGCATGGTTAACAAAACAGAAGTGACAACTAGTCGAATTGTTAAATGAGGTATTATATATATGAGATTTTCAATATACTTTTGAGGTTCCTTCATGTTTTCGGTCACTATTTGAGTATTTGTTATTACACTTTTGTTGTAATTTTTTAGTGGATTAACTTATTTCGTAGTGGATTATGTTAATATTTTAGTGGATTTCGATAATTTTTGTAGTGGGTTTTGACGAGATTATAGTTGATTTTAAATTCTTGCTTTGGAGACCGATTTTTAGTGAATGAATTAAATTGACACGTTGTTGTCTTATTTTCTTTGGCTTAGGTTCTTGTACAAGCGGGTGATGGCAGTAAGTGGGACGATGTTTGAGTAATGATAAGTTTGTAGTGTTTATCACCGGGTTACTCTAACCTAACGAAAACCACGAGCAACACTATCATAAATTTGGAAGCTTGTAGTGGATTTTGATAAGTTTGTTGTTGACGCATAAGTGTTTTCTACGATAAGTTTGTAGTGGATTAAACATATATTACGTTAATTTTGTAGTGGATTACTTTAACCTATAAAGTGGATTTTGATAACTTTGTAGTGGATTTTGATAATTTTGTAATGGATTACGTTAATTTGTAGTGGATTATGTAAATTTTTATTCGATCTCGATACGTTTGTAGTCCACTATATTAATATGAAAGTTGATTTTACGATAATTTTATACTGATTTCTACCTTAATCGAATAGTGGTTTTCGATGAATTTATAGTGGTTTTCAATGAGTATGTAGTGGATTTCAATCCATATATTATGTTAATTTTGTAGTGGATTACTTTAACCTATAAAGTGGATTTCGATAACTTTGTAGTGGATTTTTGATAATTTTGTAATGGATTACGTTAATTCGTAGTGGATGTAACATCCCGCGTTCTCGATAGCCTAGTTATCTATTTTTTCTCACGTCACATTTGCTTGGGATTTGTGAATTATGTGCCAAATTGGATTAGTTGCTTTTCAATTTACTATATTTACTATTAATGTGAAATTATGAGATTTACGTGGATTTAATCCGCACACTAGAAAATGTATATGCTTGATTGATAGTAACTTTCTATCTATGTACTAATTTCGATTTAAATGACTAATTATTTGATTATGTATCTAAATGCCTAAATCTATGTACATGCATACATGTGTTAACCGTTTTATGCTAAGTGAAGTTGTTCATGAAATAAATAATTCTCTAAGCATAGATAATTAAAATAGTAATTTTTATAGAAACTCTCTAGATCCCCCTCTCTTTAAATTGGCTATGATTGTATGTGTTGCATGCATGCACTTATTCCATGAGCATTTCCACTTGGCTTTTCATTTAGCATTATTTTTAAGATAACTTAAATGAAATTGCCTAGAAGTCCCTCTAGATTATTTCAAGTTACTCCTAATTGCAAAAAGACCCCTATTCAATACTTACTCATTAAGATCCAAGCCTCTCCAATTCTATAAATACCACCCTCTCCTCTTCATTTCCACACACCAAAACATCAGCCAAAATTTCTCTCCCCTCTATCCTCTCTAATCCACGACAACCCCCTCCTTCAAATAATCCCAAAGGCTTCTCTTGTTCTTCACAAAGAAGCAAGCTCTTCTCCTTCTTCTTTCTCCTCAATAATTCAGCATATACTCATAAAAGGTTTCTCTCATCAATAAACTCCAAGAAAACAGCCCTCCTACAGCCTTCAAACTCAGCCCAAAGCATCCCAAGATCATCCATGGCCAAAACTCGAAGACCTCCATGAATCCTTCGATTTTTCCTTCTCTTATCTTTGATTTTCTTCAAATGGGTAAGGACCCCTTGGTCTTTACTGAAACTGAATTGCATGTTAAGTTTACTGATGTCTTTATGTTAATCTTATGTGTTTAAGATTGAATTCTATGATTATAGGATGACTGAGTTTAGAATCTTGAACTAGATGCTTGGATTGAAATTTACAGATTCATAGTCACGGAGTTTAAGCCTCGTTTCATAGACGATGTATTTTTATAAAAATGTAAAATTTCTAGAGAATATAGATCTCTCTGTTATCTTGAATTTGATATACAGTTTGTATTATTTGGATTTAAAATGATTAAGTTGTGATTTATTTTTCGGAACTGCACAGATTGTGAGTCATGAGAGAAATGCATGTTAAATCTGATCTTGTGCTACTCCGATCATCCTGATTCCACTTGGATTAGATATTAGACATATAAATGTAATCTCTGTCAAAATTTTACGGTGTTTGGAAAAGAAAATAATGTATTTGGTATTTTTGAAGTCATTGCTCTGTTTCTGGAATTTCGACTACAGAGCTGCACGGTTTTAAGTATTTCTCTTACTTGGATAGGTATTTTAGAAAACTGTTTTGAATGGGTACTTTTAACGCTGGAAAGAGTATGATGTTCAAGTTTCAGAATTTTGGGATGCATGATTAAAGAGAAATGAGTTTTCAAAATTAAAGTACTAAAACAGCCCTATTTGCTAAAATAAATTTCTTTGAATTGATGGAATTAATTGTGAGCATGTTTTAAACTCTTGATGCATAACCTTAATAGCATGACTGAACTTAGAACAAATGATTTAGAGTATTTAGCTGATAGAATAACTCTTGAAGAAATTAGAGACCGGGGATAAGTCAGTGTATGATTATAATGTGAGGAATGATGATAATTAAATTGTTTATAGAACTTATGTGCTATTTAGATGATCTAAAAGTTCCTGATTATTGTTATGTGTTATCGATTATCTATGTGACTGAAATTATGTGGATTAGAACTTCATGTGTGATAAATTAAATATATGCTTGATTGTGGTTTAATCTTGTACAAGTATCTATATATATATATATATATATATATATATATATATATATATATATATATATATATATATATATATATATTTATGCCTACGTGGTCGTGATTATACTCCGATCCATGGCTTATGAATTATACTTATATGTCTAAAATGTTGTTATGTGATCTTGTGATAAAGGTAAAGTATTGGATGCTTTATGTGAAATATTAGATAGCTATGGCCTAAGGTGCATTTAAATGCGATATACGTGATATTTTTAATGATAGGAATGTGTGATTATATGATTATGTGATTATGTGACTATGATATGGTTAAAGTTGAAGAATGCCCTCATGTGTGCTACATTGGGTTATGAAATGTTTATGTGTACTTATGAAGTGAAATGTGAAAGTAAATGTGTTATGTTCAATATGATTATGTGTTTAATGATTTGATTAAAGATTTGAAGTATAGTTGGTATGGTACTTGTTACTTTGGTGTTGTTTATATAAAAGTAAAGATTTATAAATCATATGATTCATTAGTAAGTCTAAGATGCATAAATCATGATTTTTCAAAGTAAAAAATGTTTGGAAATTGGTTGTGGATCTAGGTGAATAAGTATGGGATACGGGGGCCTGGTATTCCGTTAGTGGTTGATAGTTGGGGTCCACATAGGGACCTGTCCACATAGGGACTGATTCACATAGGAATCGGGATTATAAACCACTAACTCGGCTATAGTAAAGTTATAGCCGTGACTATATTCCGGTTAGTGGTTGATAGTTGGGGTCTAGATAGGGACCTGTCCACATAGGGACTGATTCACATAGGAATCGGGATTATAAATCACTAACTTGGCTATAGTAAAGTTATAGTCGTGACTATAGTAAAGTTATAGATCACAAGCTCCAAAATACACGGCTTATTGCCGAACTCCACGATTGTTTTTCCAAACGGGCCCAATGTTTTCTCATGCATTATTTCATGAAAAGTCTATAAGTCTAAAAGTTGCATATTGCATATTGCATAGTAAATTTAAAAGGGTGTTAAGTACCCTTAAATGATAGAAGGGTGTTAAGTACCCGATTATAAAAGAAAGTTGGATGTTTAAGTATCCGTGAATGTTTAAAGTAACAGGTAATTGTGACATTCATGTTAAGTGTATGAATGAATGATTGCAAGTTTATTATATGCCTAATTTTATGTATTAAGTTTCTTATGTGGCCAATTATATGTGATATGAATGAATGTCATGATATTGAAAAAATGAATATAGCTATGCCATAAAAGACATAGATGAAAGGAACATAGACGATGACTTTAGGACTCCCGTAGGGCGTGAGTGACACGTTGAGAGAGGTGTGAGTATCGTCAGGCCAATGTTCATACTGAGCCAGTGGTTAGTCTCACGCTTTATGCGAATCCCCTTTTCAGGTTTTCAATGTAATCAGAGTGGCGCAGTGAAGCGGAGTTGGAGGAATCACAAGCCTTGATGCCTTATATGTCGTCTCCGGATTTCTTACAAAATTATCCCTCCACATTTCCCTTTTAAAAGCCTAATGTATAATGGAGATCTTTACAAGTTCAGTTTGTACTCTGATTTTGGAATCTAGTCTATTAAACCGGGGTATATAAATAAAGTTTATTTTCTTCCGCTGTATTACAAGTATGTTGTAAACCCCGTTCATAGTCATGTATGTAGCACTCTTTATGAAAATTGTTTGTTTTAAACTCGGGTTATGATTTAAGTAAACGAAAAAAAAATGATTTCACAAATTTTAAAGTGATTTCTCAAGGTTCAAATTGTATCGAAATTTTAATGAAGGCCATTTTTTCAAAGCCTTTCTTAGTTAAGTAAAAGTCATGAATGGTGTCACAGTGGATTATGTAAATATTTATTCGATTTTGATACGTTTGTAGTGCACTATATTAATATGAAAGTTGATTACGATAATTTTATACTGATTTCTACTTTAATCGAATAGTAGCTTTCGATGAATTTATAGTGGTTTTCAATGAGTATGTAATGAATTTCAATCCATATATTACGTTAATTTTGTAGTGGATTACTTTAACCTATAAAGTGGATTTTGATAACTTTGTAGTGGACTTTTTTAAATTTTGTAATGGATTACGTTAATTCGTAGTGGATTATGTAAATTTTTATTCGATTTTGATACATTTGTAGTGCATTATATTAATATTAAAGTTGAGTACGATGATTTCATGCTGATTTCTACGTTAATCGAATAGTGTTTTTCAATGAATTTATAGTGGCTTTCAATGAGTATGCAGTGGATTTCAATCCATATATTACGTTAATGTATTGATTTTGATAATTTTGTAATGGATTACGTTAATTCGTAGTGGATTATGTAAATTTTTATTTGATTTCGATACGTTTGTGGTGCATTATATTAATATTAAAGTTGATTACGATAATTTTATATTGATTTCTACGTTAATCGAATAGTGGTTTTCGATGAATTTATAGTGGTTTTCAATAAGTATATAGTGGATTTCAATTTTTTGTTAAAGTTGCGGTAAAAACAAACCGACTAAAAAAAATGAAAATTGAAAAAAAAAATATATTTTTTAAATCGAAATTATAAAAAGATTGTAAAAGATGACTTTATGGATGGGCATTTCTCTCTGATCGTCCTTTAACTCGATGGTAGATGTTGGAATTTCGAATTGCAACCTGCATAGGGCAGTAGAAATCAGTCGAGAAAAGAAAGGGGAAGTGGTTAGCAGAAAAGGGGTAACTCAAATGCTATACTTCACGTATGTTTAATTAATAACTATTTCTCAAAAAAATAAAATTAATAATTCAAGAAAATGACCATAAACTCTAGAAAAACAATAGTCGAAACCAATTACTTACACCCTGCCCCTGGTTTTTTTCTATACAGAGCCATATTCCAAGTAGTTCAGGCATCTTTGAACCCTACAAAAACAAGAATGCAAGAACAACCCTTTCACAACCTCGTTCGATTACGAAACATGATTTATATATTTATTATTATTATTGTTGAATTTGAATGCCTATGGATATCCACTCATCTGTTGAGACAGACTACATGTTACGACATTAGGTGACGTAACAGAATTGTTGTGTTGTCACAGTAATAAATCTACGAAAAGCAGAATAAAGAACACAACAATTTAATGTGGTTCGGATACAAATGTACCCTACATCCACGAGGACTTGCAAAACTAGTTCAGATTTAAGTGTACATTAATAGGACTTAATAAAACACTAAAGACTCCCTCTTTATGTGATACGCCGTTCTTGCACACGACTCGAACTTGTTGATAATCAAAGCAATTCCTCCTCCGCACTCTTGGACTTCCTCCAATGTTGAACTTCCTTCAAACGGCGGATCGACCTCTCCCGAGATCTTTTAAGCACTTCTCCCGAAACGCCGATCTTCTTTATGGCCTGGTAGAAGAAACCTGTTATGTTGCCACACCTGCCGTGCAGACAGAGCTGCAGCACGGGCTGCACCCTTCAAAGCCTTTATGCTGGGATTTTTCTTATTAAAGCTCCATAGGACTCATATGAGGTTGAGGGCCTTATATAGGCACGAAATCCACCACCCTAAACCTAACTTGGGCCCTAAGAAATCGATTAACTAGGTAATAGAATCCTAGTCGATTTCTACTTCTATTATAGATAAGTACAAAAGATACCTAACTAGAATACAATACATGGAAATAAATCTAAGTCCTAATAACAATATTACAAAAATAGGACTCTAATTAATTCCAAAATAAACATGGAAAACAAATATTTGCCAATCTTTAATTTCCACGTATGACGGATTTCTTCAATCTTCATTAACGGAAATTTGGAGCCAACAATTATTATTTTATTTTTTCTACGGGATAAGAAATTTTCGAGCAGAAACGACTCACTTGAATCCATCACAAGTTGGGCAAACACATGGATTGATAAAAATTGGATCATAGAGCGGAGACCACTTTATAGTGTCATTCACTTCACATAGCTTGCACCTGAAGTACCCGATTGCTTTACAAATCTGACACGACTTCCCGTATTTTGTCTGCAAAAGTTAGCTGTATTGGAGAAAAAGGCTGTGCACCCAAAAATTGCGAGCCAACAATTCGGAGTAATCCAATTCCGGATGTGATCGAAAGTGGAGAGGCCAGCAATTGGAGGAAAAACGGTGGGAAATGAGGTTGGCGGCAGGGGCGGTGGACATCGAACGAAGCGGCGGCGGCGTACAAGGAGGCAGCGGAGGGCGGCGGTCAGAGTCAGCAATTGTAGGCTTGTGCAGCAGCGTTCAACAGCTGGAGAGAAAATTACAGGGGAGAAGTCGTCGATTGCGGCGAAGGGCAGCGAATCGTTTTGGAAATAAAGAAAAAGAGAAAAGAAGAAGCACAGAGATATGATGATGAGACGGCGCCGTTTCAATATAAAATGTGCTGGAAAAAAAGAAGAAAGAAAATAGAAAAGGGAGAAAATGTGGGCCCCCCACCAAGATTGAATGTCCGTTTAGAAATACAAATTAATCAATAACTATTACCCAAACTTTGATGTTTCAAATTATTTAAAATTTCATATGCAACTAATTCATACATAACTTTGTCACATAATATTCAATCGAGTTGATTCAAATTGGATTAGAAAGGTAACTCAAAGAGCCACTATTTACGTCTTACATTTTATCAAAATCGGACTAAAAAGGTTTAATCACGTTCGAAGTTAAGGAGTATTTGAAAATTTGAAATGACATTTAACATTTCATTTTGAAAAGGTTATCAATCTAGACCATTTTGTTAAATAATATACTCTTTTTTCTAATTTAAAATACCTAATTCACCACAATTCATAATAATTGGAAAAACAAACTTTAAACTGCCACTTTTGAAGATAATTTATTTGCAAAAAGAACTTTAATCATCAACTTTGTTTTGTAAATTACACGAGCCAAAAAGAATAATTTTCAAAAGCTTTTACAAACGCCATCATAATCTACAACCATTTTCAAATGGCAACTTGTGCAGAATGTCACGGCCCACCAGTTTGGCCCAACCCTTTGCCAGTTTTCGGGAGGTTAAGAAGCCCAAATAGGGTTAGGCAGAGATTCTTGGAGAATTCTAGAAAGTTTTCTAGAACACTTGTAGATATTTTGTAAGAATATTTTGGGGTGTACTAGTGAACAACTCGTTAGATCAAATAGATCTCCACTGTCCATTAAGAAAGTGGCCTAGTACAAATAGAGGTAGGGTCCTCATTTGTAACCATCCAACAAGAATTCAACATATCCAAGGCACGACGATATGAATAAAACAATAACAATGAAGAACCTTCTCCTAGACTCGTGTCATCATATCTCTATACACGAGTTTTTCCACAGTAAATGAAATTATCTACCATGTTTTTGGAATCCTTCGAATGACGATGCCAAAAATGAACTAAAAAACGGGATTGTAAAATCAAAAGCTGAAACTAGATAACAGCATGAAGTATTTGAAAGAAAAAGAAAACGGGACTGTTTTACAATTTGTATATTGATTCTTATCCCACTGTGATAAAGAACCAGAACCCATCCCTCCTTCAGTGTTTGATTTCCGAGTAAGAGAGACAGGGCAAACGGTTCGATGTTGAAAGTGGGTGCCAATCGTAACTTCAGGTTTTGGGGGTTTTGTTATAAACCGCAAATAACAATTTTCTAAAAAACAAATCAAGTCTTTTATCAAAATTGTTATTTGCGGTTATAACAAATCGATTTGTAGGGCTTTTTAACATCAAATTGGTTCCGTAATCGACCTATCCGATGCATATTACACATAAAAGAGTCGAAATTACATAAAAAAATCGAAGTAATTACTACTTTTTCATTACAGATCAGAGAAGGGTATTTTGGTAAAATTACCTTTCGGGCCTCAAACGCATCGAAACAGTCGGGAAGAGAGAGACGTCGCTCTGCTAAAGTTCACAGCAGAGGAATTTTCGTATGCAACGATCAGATGATGACGATGAAGAGAAACAGAGCTTCGATTGAAACCTAAATCCAAACAGAACAACGCCCAAATCAAGACAAGCCGACATAATTCTCTTGCTCCAAACGTTAGAAAACCCTAACCCCCTTTCCCTTTGCTTCTGCTCTCTCAAGAGGAAAAATAACCCCCTTTCCCTTTGCTTCTGCTCTCTCAAGAGGAAAAAAAGGAGTGTCCGGAAAAAGGGGAGAAAAATCGGTATCAGATTCACGTATATATATATACTAGGGGGATGGCACCGCGCAAAGCGCGGTGCAGTTTGCCCAGTATGTACGCATAATTTTGAGGGCAATGTAAGCTGGGATGTATTTGCTGAAAAGCGGCAGCCTGCAAATTGTTTGCCCTGTATGTACCATAATTTTGAGAGCAATGTAAGCTGGCCTGCATTTGCTGAAAAGAGGTATGATCCAAATAATGAGTTATTCATTTTCAGCAAAGAAGGTTGTAAGGGTTATGTTTATCTTAATTATTTCATTGCTGGCGTAGACTTTGAAGTGAAAATTACAAACAATACGTAAAGATGAAAAATTATGTGCATTATGTTTGTGTGATAGTAAGTGAATAATATAGAATTATATATTATTCTACTTGCACTGAATGAATATTGATAGCAGAGTCACATATATGATCTCGAAGGCTTTTCGGTCGCCCCAATAGAGGTTTTTTTTTTAATATATTCAAACATGTTCTTTTGTACTGCTCTTCTTCAAATCTTACAAAATGCAAATTCTTTTTTTTAATATATTCATACATGTTCTTTTGTACTGCTCTTCTTCAAATCTTACAAAATGCAAATATATATGCGAACTCTTTTCGGCATAATATATTTTGGCGAATGGATAGCACAAAATATTTTATACATGTAACCTCGTTTGTAATATAATGTTTACAGGAATTTTTTAAAGCTTACAGTTTCTAGCAAAGACGATGTTACGGTAGCACTTGTAACACCTCCGCCAATTCTCATATTTGCTTGAACAGGGGGGGCACCAAAGCCAATGGACAAGTCATCAAGTCTGAAACAAATTCAGGCAAAGAATTTAAGTTTCTAGATAGGAAACAAATAAGTCCAAGAATTGAAATTTACAGTAGCACTTGTAATCATGGAAGTTTTTTCCGTATAAAATCAAGGAAATATTACCCGAAACAAATTAGAATGAATCTTTCATTAGAAAAAGTTTGCTCCATTGAAGCCTGAAGAAAGAAAAATTCAATGCTAATATAAAACACTACACATTCTCTTGAGGAGATCTCAAAATTCATTTTCAGCACATAGAAGAAAACAACAACAAAATAATTTTTATTTTTTCCGAAAAATAGGTCGCAGAGTTCTAAGTTCATCATCCTCGCGGAAATGAATCTCAAATCTCAAATGATAATTACTACTACCTTCAAAATTGTAAAATCTTGTTTCAATCAAAACCATGTACAAGTTGCACAAAGCTGACCTATTCCAAAGCTTCAAATAAGTTGTTATTTTCTTTAATTAACATCAAACAAAATGAGATAACAACGACTACCCCTTGGGAACTTACGTGACCATTCACGAGTGTGAAGTTACAAACGAAAGCTCGAGGCGGCCTGTGGTAATTCAAAGGGGCACAATTTTCAGCTTGCTATTATGGGGTTCTTATCGTTGAGTGAACCAGATTACGATTTTCAGCTATACCAGTTCTATGGGATAGAAATTTTACCGATATTTCCTACAGATTGTAACTAAGATACATATAATATGTACATATCTTATAGGCATCACCAAGTTAGCAGCTCTACAATTACCCAAAATCAAACAAGTGTAAATATAAACATTGAATAGAACCCGAGTTCAGAATTCTGGAAAAGAACAATTCGGCCCTTGTTTGATCAATTCACAAAGCATTTACAACTGTCATGTTATCAATTCTCTTGAATATAAAAAAATGTTGTCGAATTTCACAAATGAAATCAAAATGGCGACCTTTAATAAGGATTAATAACAATGGATATTTAAAAGTACGCAATTGAGCGAATAAATTATTCAAAAAAAAAAATGATATCTTACATGAAAATCGAGAGACATGAGAGTTGAAAGAGGTTGAGAGCCAATTGGGCAGAGGATGCGGCAAACACTGGCCAGAGTGCAAAGTGAATCCAACTCCAGACTATTAAAATTTCACAGAGAAGGCCAGAACAATGGCGTCTGGGATAAGAAACCCCTCTAACGGAGGCGCGCCACAGCTTTTTTCTGGCGGCATAAGCTTAAGGTTTTAATTTTTTTTCTTTTCGCTTTTTCTTTTTCCTTGCTTGACCTCTTTCCCTTTGCCAACAATCGTTGACCTCACCCAAATCCTTCTGACCTTTTTCATCTCTACAGTTTAATTTTGGTGAGGTATTTGTTCATTTTATTTTGGTCTTTTATTTTTTTTTCTTTTCTTGTATGGTCCTTTTACTGTAAAAAAATTCGAAGTCGGTGTTGGATATGAGTCCTTTTATTTGTTCAATTTCTCTGCTGTATTTCATTGCTTCAATTTTGTGTTTGTAATTTGGTGGTCGGTAGAAAAAGATGGAGGCTTGAGATAACCGGTGCGTATTTACGTTTACAGACTTACAAATAGGGTATTAGTTTCCGAATTTAGTGGCTATTCAGAATTTTGTTGGTTATGGCTGGGTTTGGCTTGTCGTCACCTCCCCCTGGGGTGCCATTATGGGCTGTGAGTTTCTTTCTTTCTTTCTTTTTATTCTTCATTTTTTTACCCTTTTTTTTATTCATTGGTCTGCAACTACTTTTGGTCAATGTATATGATGTATCCAGAGATATGCATATTATTATTATTAATATTATTATTCAGGGATTGCTGATTAATTGGTGATTATTGATCTGGGAATTTTTATTTTTATTTTTCTATATGTGATGAATATGATCTGCTGAATTTACCTTAAAGATCACATCTTTAGGATTGTAGAAGATTTCAGACATTTGATTTTTAGTTTTTGCCATTGTTCTCATCAAAGGTCAGATGTTTCATTCAATCTGCAATCACAACGTGTAATAGATATTTGAAGCCTTGTACAAAAAACAAAACATGATTATCGCTTTTACTGGCAGATGTGCATCCTTATCTTCGTTGGTACGAACGGCGAGACATACTTCAACACAGCGTCCCTCGTTTCCTGTGTCCAAAACTTCCCCAAAAGCCGAGGTCCCCTTGTGGGAATACTTAAGGGCTTTGCTGGTTTGGGCGGTGCCATTTTAAAGGATAATTTGTACATTATACTTCTATATTTTCCTAAAAGCTTACCTCATTTCATTTCTTCTTCTACATATTTTTTCTTTGGAAGTTTTAGAACTTCACATTGTGAGCATTACCCTACTGTTACTGAACGATTCTTTTAGCCTATAGTTAAAAATCGAGGGGTTGAGGAGTAGCTTACACGGAGGGCTTCGTCAAGTCAAGATCTTTTTATTTTATGTGTGGTAAATGTATGTCGCAACTTTCTAATACGATCATCTTTACGGTGTAGTTTTGATATATGGAAACTTATTTCATTGGTTATTCCAGTTTTACAGTTCGAATTCACTTCTTACAGGGTAAAATTAATCATCCACGATATTGAAATGCAAGAATTTAAAATGGAAGGAGGAGAACAAAAAATTGTGGAATACTATAGTGTAAGGGTACATGTTATCTCTGGAAGACTTCTATAAATGATTACATCTTTGAATTGTTAGATATTACATACTTTTGCGTTAAATTCCTTTTTCTTGTTCATTAATTGCAGCATGTTTTTAAATTTGTTAAATTTGATTTCTTCTGATTTATGAGCCTATTTTTTTTCTTTATATTCTTTTTCGTTCATTGACTTCAGCTTTGTTTGAGTACTTTATTGAATTCGAGTTCATCTGGTATTTTAGTCTCTGAACAAATGAGGCTGGTTATTCTGGAGTTTCGAAGAAAACAAGTGTTTCTGGTGTTTGTTGTGGAATTCAAATTTGAAATATAATAAAATGTGTTGGTCACTTTTTCCTGAATTTTCCATTGGCTTTGAAGGGATTTTCCAGTTAAGGCTGCTTGCTACTCTACTGGTTTCTTACCAATCTGGGGCAGGTTATCATTCGTTATCTTGGAAATTATATCGTCATTTATTCCTTCCTTTTTGTTTATAGTTCCTGGGCAGGTATTCTTTTTTACTTGGCGTTTTACTTCGTCATAGGAACACATCAAATGCCATTTTTTTGTTCGTCCGTCTTCTTATCAATTGAGGTCTGCTACACCGTGTAACCTGGACACCATCCACCGCGCCTTGCGCGGTGCACATTACTAGTATATATATATATATATATATATATATATATATATATATATATATATATATATATATATATATATATATATATATATATATATATATATCATGGGAGGTCCTAGAAACCGGTTTGGTTTTTATGTTACTCAAAGGATTGTAGGCTAGCAAAGCGGGAAACCAACTCCCGATTTGGGTGCTTTTGACAATGGGATATGACGTCCTTTTGTGACAGGCTGCAAAATCACAAATGAACGCAACCCATGAAATCGTTGATTACACCTGACCAAAAAATCATTATTAACGAAACATTCTAAACCCTGAAACTATTTTAGCATAAGGTGCATTTGTTATAAATCATATTGTCCTGAAACTACTTTTGAGAAATATGCATATATAAGGCTTCCTTTTTAGATAGTTACATTCTTTGATGAAGGAAATTTGTAATTGTTTTCAGTAACATTAGAATTCAAATATGAATTTGATCACAATATATATTTTGTTTTTTATTAGGAATCAATCTTGAGCATTGGTTGTTCTCAGCATAACTATTATTTTGTAGCTATGTATAATTTTAAATTGAAGTCTAAAATGTAAAGCAAATGTTTAAAATAAAAGCCAAATTATCTTCCGATCCTTATCGTTGTTTGCATAAAACTTCACCGACTAAGGTGCTCCATTACCAACTAGCCCTTCCTCCACAGCTAGTTAAGCAACCCCTCCTTCATCCCCGTTATTGTTATCGCTCTGAATTTGCTCACTGTTTCGGGAATTGGTGATAGAGAGAATACTTGGTTGAAAGATCTGAGTTTGTTGATTGAAGAAGATAATGAAAAAAGATGGTGAAAATATTGGGAAAATTGGTTAAATTGAGTCATGAACAACTTTTGATCAATATTAATGCATGGTCTATTTAATTATATAAATCAACAATTGGATTAGATTAATATATATATATATATATATATATATATATATATATATATATATATATATATATATATATATATATATATATATATATATATATATATATATAATGAGTACATAAACCAATTTAATTTGTGGTGGATGAAAAATACTAGTCCGAAATATGTTGAAATAAGGAAAGTGAGATTTAGAGCTATCCCACATTGGAAAAGTAGTGAAGTTGTGAGCTATTTATATAGATTAATGTTGGACTTATGTATCAAGCCATTTTGGCCTAAAACTTTATTTGGTAGAAAGACTTATATGTTGTGAGTTTGGATCATGTCCGCGCACGTTGCCATCAATCCACTAACAAAATTATAATCCGTTCAATAGTATATTTATTTTTTACTCTTTTACTCTCTTTTATACACATCGATCTGCATTATTTAATACAATTTCATTAATATGATATATATATATTTTTTTTCTTCGTTTTTGCAATCCCGTGCATTGCATAGAAAATTGCTAGTGTAGATTAATACAAAGACTCGTTGTAAATGCGATTATATAATTATTTTACTAATAAGTCTTTTAGATGAACGATTATTTTAATTTGAAAGAACAAAGGAATTGTATTCCCGTAGAAACAAAATTTTGGGTATAATTTTATGTTAAAGTTTTCAATGGAGATAAAGTTATCGGAAGTAAAATTTTGAAGGATATAAAAATAATTGTAAATTATTAATTAACACGGTTAGACTTTTAAACATGCAACAGAGGTCTATGTGGTACATTTATAGTTAGAGGTGTGTAGAGTGAAGTTTGCACTAGAAAATGGAATATGGTACAAAGTGAAAAACAAGAGTGAGGGGAAGGAAAAGTGTGGACAAAGTAAAAATAGTTGGCGAAAGAAAATAGAAAGCCTAAGAAGTACCGTGATACTACTACATTTAGTAGTAGCGTTGAGCGAACTAATTAACACTAAAATCACATCTTACTTGATTGTCAGTTTTAGGTGAAGATGGAATTGGGCGGAAATGGCTTAAAGACCTCATGATCCTCTTCCTAAGCCATATATATCGATGAAATCAAACGACGTCTTCTGTTGAAAATTTGAGCATTATATTTAAAGTGGGGGCTGAATGGATCGGATAGCAAAAGAAAGGAACCATTTGTACGTTGATCTCTTAAAAGAAGAGAAGTTTAACCTTCTTTATTTTCGATGATGGGACCCTAATCCTAAATCAATTGTGTGTATCAAGCAAGTATAGTCATTTCAATTATATTACGAAAATATTTCAAGTGGAAATTCCTCTTCATTCCAAGTTTTCTTCAAAGACCAATCTTCTTGATTAGGCTATTCAGGTGCATGACAACATTTGTCGTTGATCGCGCAAAATATGTACATGTTCAAGTTTCTTTCGAGGATTATCTTTTTTAACTGAGGGAGAATATCTTTGAAGAAGATGCCCCTTCGGAATTAGGGTTTGTGTGATACTTACCGAAAGGATGCGTGTATATTTAATGTATTATGAGTATGCTAGCTAGATGGTCATTTCGTTAACCCTTCTTATCCTATATATACACCCTCCTAGGGTTTAGAGTCAATCTTGGAGACAGTTTCTCATTCCCTCTTTACGAGACGTGTTCTACAAGTTTCGGGAGCTTTAAAATTGGGTATTTGATTCCACTACTAGAAATTCAGTCTTTAATAACACCCCCATGACGCCTTAATATGATGAGTTTTGAAACCTGGCTCAATAACCATCTATTATGACACCTTATATTAAAATAGCCAGATTAGTTTTCTAATCACAATTTTTTCGTTTTTTTTATTCTCAAAAAATAAATGTTATGACGCTTTTAAATGAATTGGTATAATATATCATTTATTTTGTGACGCTATTAATAAGGGGTCTTAATAGTTGTTTATTAACCAACACAAAATAGAGGAAATTAATTAAGAATTTTATAAACACATGAAATTAAGTCAATAAAAATAAGAGGCTATATGATAAAACTTCCTTGTTCAATTTTTACTTCTTGATAAATCCAATTATTAAATTGTTATTTGCCATAAACTCAATCAACCCAAAATATCTTATATGCCCCAATTAAGTATTCCAATAAATTAAAAAAAAAATATGTTGATATATGAAAATCCCCTTAATATCTCCCCATATCTCGCCATTTCAGTTTCTATTTTTTTTTCTGTTTTTTTTTAATGGTTTTCTTTAATTTAATATAAAACAAAAATTGGTTTTTTTTTTTAATTATTTTTTTCGGTTTTTTATTTTAAATTATTTTTTCTTAATTTTTATTTTTCATATTTTTCATTTTGATTTTTTTTAAAATGGTTTTTATTTTTATTTTCATTTTTTTAATGATTTTTTTCTTAAGTCCAATATTTTTTAAATGTTTTTTTTTTGATTTTTTTTTCCAAGTTTTTTTGGATAAAAAATGTTTTTTTAATTATTTTTTATTAATTTTTTTTTTTATTTTGATTAAATTTTTTTAATATTTAAAAAAAAATCAGCAGGTTTATCAAAGTGGAATCCACTATAAATTTATCAAAATCCGCTATAAATTTGTTGAAAACCACTATAAATTTATCGATATCCACTACGAACTAGACGAAATCCACTACAAATTTGTTGAAAACTACTATAAATTTATCAAAGATAAAGCCTGACATTATGAAAACCACTCTGTATAAACCGCTATATAAACATGAAAACCACTTTGTATTAAACAACTATAAACACATGAAAACCACTTTGTATACACAATTATATTAACATGAAAACAAATATATATAGACAACTATATAAACATGAAAACCACTATGTTTACACAACTATATAAACATCGAATTAAAAATTCGTATTAAAATCCACAAGTGGTTTTAAATCCACAACTGCTAGAGGGATCACAAAACTTGTATATGGAAATGTGGTCAGTGAGGTTTTTATGTGCCAAAATATATTATTGATCAATTCCAGAAATTTAATGTGTAAGATCCAGAAAAACAACTTATTCATACAACTATACCAGTATAAAGTACTACTGTGGATATCTATATAACAACACTACCTTGGGAATGGTAATTACAATAATGTATTATTAAAATCACTAATTATCTTGGCACGGATAATTACAGTAACGTATTATCAAAATCACTAATTCCAAATATCCAACAAACTTAGAAAATTACGTATGTCGTACTTAATAAGGTCTACTACAAAAACAACATTACTAATCAATAAAAAAAACAATTTTTTTTAATAAATCTAGAAAATTAACAAAATGAAACAATAACAAACATTTTCATATAAATCAATTATCAAAGTAATCGTCTACTGAAAATACGATACTGAATTCCAATCACAAATTATATGAAAAGCACTCTGTTGCAAGCATATGTGAACAAGCATACTCTAAAATCCACTATAGAAAAAAAAAAAGACCGTTAAAGAAAGATAATCAAGAGTTCAAGATTAAGGAAATCATAACTTATGAAGGGATACCAAAAAAAACGAATATTTTTTTAGTGGGCAAAAAAAACCAATGTAAGTTTGATGATATTATTAGAATTATGGAAGCAAACGGTAACTTTACTGTGTTCCATTCTTAATAACTTTTAATGTCGGGGATAATATAAGGAGATCGAAATTACAAACAATTATACTATAGGCCGAGAGAATCATCATTACATGCCAATCTCTCCCGCCGCACGGCCCTTCACAACCCCGAAATCAAGCAACCCGTCATCTGCGCCACCACCTACCACGATTTCTCCTCCGACCGCCGCAATTATTTCCGATGCTAGGCCTCTGCCGTCATGGGGTGCTAACAAACGGCGGCGTCTGCCTGGAACTGAACCCAACCACCGCTCGCCTCTCGCCATAGATGACACCAAGTCCACTGTGATGCGAATCAAACACCTCGTGTCCGAACCCCAGTCATCATCTTAAGCCGATTGTACTGTCGTAATGGAGGAAGAATCATCGAAAAGAAGAGAGAGACGGAAGAGAGATTTGTGCGTTGATTGGGAACGTGATATATACAGAAAATCAAAATGCCAGATTTGTGGATTCGTTGAGAGCGTGATTTATAATATAGTAATGGTATAATAATGATATTTAATTATTTTTTATTAATAAAAAATGTTTTGGATTTATCTTAAAAATACAAAATAAATTTGAATTCATTGTAAATGCACACAAGGGGTTTGTCAAATAATCCCTAAAAATAATTATTTTTAATTTCCATCATTGGGAAGAAATCACGTCTCCTATTAACTCTCCCCAAATCTTTTTTATTTCCTTTTCTCTCTATTTTCCTTCTAACTATACAAAGTTCCAAATTCTCTGAAAACTTCGATTACAACTACGGCGAGAAAGAAGCAAATTCTTTGGCATTTTTTCATAGCTAGAACACATAGAAAAAGAATTGAAGAATTGAAGAGGAATTAAGCATACGACTCAAATTCGTAGAGATATATGGACACACTTAATCAGCAATAGAACTCAAAGATAACCCATCGGTTGCACACTCCGTGGAGGTAAAATCAGTGGTTATTGCTAATTTCTTTTTAAATGTATTAGGTGTAAATTTGTATGTTAGGAAATCCTAAACCATATTTAAGGTTACTCAATTGGTCTTGCTGGGCTGGAGCTTTGGTATAAGTTGGGCTTTGATCCCTAATTTGGTCATCAATAATCAGTGTTCTAAAAATCGGCCGAGGCGGCCGATTAATCGGTCGCCGAGGCGGAGGCGGTCCAAAACCTTTACGATTTTAGTGTAAAGGTTTGAAAAATCGGTTTTTTGCCTGTGAGGCGGTTTGAGGCGGTCAAACCTTTAAGGCGGGTCAAACTTCGGTGGCAAAAATCGGTCTGTTTTTTTTTTTTTTTTTTTTTTTATAAATCAAAATAAAAGTTGGGATTTTAATAAAAAAAATGAGTTTATGCTTTATTTTATTTATGTTAATTATTATTGTTAAAGAACTAATGATGTATGCCAACTATGTATGTAAATTCAAAAAAAATTGCCTTTTGATTTATATTTTATAAGGATATTTATGTATTATGATCTTATTATTATTAAACTTTTATTATGTTATTAGAATATATACATGATCGAGATATAACTATGTTTAAATATTTTTTATCTATGTTTTGAGTATTTATAAATAATATCTACAAATATATTATATTAAATTTTAAAAACCGATTTATTTCCGATTTATCACCGATTAATCGTGAGTCGGTGCCTGACCGACTCGGACCCGATTACCGATTTTTACAACCTTGTCAATAATACTATGCATGCAGTCCTTAGTAGTTTGCCTAAGCCTAAATCAGATCCAGATATGATTATTATGTTCAAAGGATGTTAGCAACTGACTGTTGTCAAATATAAATAAATTTTCATTTTTAATTTTTTTTTAAAAGCTTAAAGGAAAAAGAAAAGAAAAAAAAAAAAAAGAGTTGAAGACTATGCCTGGGTATGAGTAAACTATGCCTATTTGATTTGATGTATTAGTGACAAAAGCAATGACATAGAGGAATGTTGATTCAATAAACTTTTAATCATTTTAATATCTAATAAATGCAATACAAAGCCTAAGTCCCAATGAGATTAAACTACACGTTTACACTAAACATAGAAGGTCCACCATCACTTTGAGTTTCCTTTATCCATACGAAATGAATTGAGCAAAGTCAAATGTGTGATTCATGAATGTCATGATTTTTGTGTAAATTATAAGTAGATTCGAGGTGTTTTCTAGAATTCTATTACAAAGATATGTTTTACCATACATGTAATAAAATTGAAGTTATAGGTCAAACTCATAGTATGGAGCTTGCTTAGTGCGGTTTATACATTTCGTAAGATTTGCAAGTTATTGCAGGGGAGGGAAATTTAACTGTACACAATTGAATTATAGATTGATATATAAAAATATATTTAATATTTAATGATTTTAATCTATAAAGGATCGATTCATATTAAAGATTTAAAAGGCGAAGTCGTTAACGATCATTGCACCAGGGAAAAATACAGTTTTCGTCCCTCACGTTTGCATGAATTTTACATTTAGTTCATGTTAAAAAAACCATATTTGGTCCCTTGTGTTTTAAAAATTCAACGATTTTAGTCATTTCCGTCAATTTTTCGTTTAAACTAATGAAATCGAGCGTGTGACCATCATTGCCTTAACTGACAAATTAACGGTAAATTGATGAAATTGACCAAAAGTGTTAAATTATTAAAATATGAGAGACTAAATATGTTTTCTGTGAACATGAGGGACCAAATATAAAATAGGTGCAAACATAAGGGATGAAAAGTATAATTTTTCCACCACGTAACACAAACTTGCTACATATGTATTATAATTCATAAACAAATATATAATCTTTCAAATTGTAGTTACGCACATGGTTACTCAAACTACTGAAATATATGAGCACTTGAATGTCATTAAAAGTTAATCTTCTTGCTTTCTTAATTAATTAGCTACAAAATAAAACTATTACCGGTATTGGTACAACTAGTGATAACAAAGCGAGGTTTGAGCTTTCTATATTTTGGTTGCTAAAGAGATTGATTGATATATCTAAATTCTAATTATATGATTATTGAAACTGACTCTTCATCATCTCTCTCTGATAATGTCATGTTTTAACATCACAACAACATCTCCAAAAACGACTCTCCCTGAAACTGATGGAGGAATATAATTCCACCAAGTTCATCTTTTTGGCTATAGGGACACATACACTATGACAGATAGTTTTGAAAATATATAGGGATAGGTTCTATGAATTTTTTTTCCCTAGTCAAAAACTCAAATTTCAATCTTAATTTGATAGATCTTCTAGACAAAATGAAATACCCGTTTTGTCATTTTACTTACAATTTAAAACCCTAACCCTCTCTCAACTCTCGTTCTTTTCTCTCTCCCTCCTCCTAGCAGTTTTCTCTTCTCTCTCCCTCCTCTCATCGTCGTTTTCTCTACTCTCTCAAAACTCTCCTTCTCTTCTCTCTCTCTCACCTCCTACCGCCTTGCGTCGCTGCTCCACCACGATCGACCTTGTGCCGGCCGTCGTTGCTCCTCCCACCGTATTGAACTTTGTATTAAACCATCCACTTCACATTTTTATGTTATTTTTTTAATTTATGAATGCCCATCCATTTTTAAATTATTGTTTTAAGCTCTGAATTCTTATCACTATTTCACCTTTTTTTTATTCTTTTTGATGTAAACCAACTGAATTCGAAATTTTAAATCGTGATCCGACGATGTGTAGTGAGATTTTTTTATGAAAACCAACTGAATTCGAAATTTTAAATCGTGATCCGACGATGTGTAGTGAGATCTAATGGTGAATTTCAAATCTGGAACCGGTGGTGTTTGATTTGTATATATTTACTGCATTTATCAAAAACAAAAAAACACCAGATCTACTATGTTTTTTTTTAGATTAATTTGATTTTTATTATAAATTATATGTAATTTATTTTTTGTATTTATTCGAAGATGATTTGAAATGCCTCAAGTGTGAGAGTTTTGTTTGTCTGTAGTAGAAATTTAATCAGTAGTGTTTACTTAGATGGGTGATTTGAGTCATGTGAATATACAGTTATATTTAATCATATACAGTCTATGTAGTCATTTATAGTCATGGTTACCCATAAATTTATTAAGAACCCAAATTTACTTCTCAAAAAAGGGATAAAAAAATCAGTAGCAAACTTCACATTTTTTAGCTAAAATAATTTAGTTTATACTAACCATTTAATTAATGAATAAATAATAATGAATCTTCAATACAATACAATCTAAGCCAAATTAGATCACCCATGCATATGTTGCAGTGATCAGTCGCACGTCAAATAAAAATGTGAATATGACCATTTCTTATTAATTCTCTACAAATTAAAATGTTATAAGTAAATGATATATATTAAGATTCAGTTTATTATGGGATGCTACAATTTTAATAAAGTATATTATTTCATAATGCATTATAATCTACTATCTAACTTAGCATCTCGTTGAGTCAATTTGGTAGAGCTGATTCATTCATATGAATGATGATGGAGTAAATTTATGGGTAACCCACTCTCACAAGTTATACATGTTTTTTTGTTATTTATTGATTCAGTAGTCTATATATCTGTGTGTGTATATATACTTTATTTTTTTCCGGATTATTTAAGATGACTTCATGGTTTATTTTTTTATTTTTTGAGAACATGCTAACAAATTTCATCACCTAGAATAACTTTCAGAGTGAAAACATCTATAATTATATTTTATTAATTATAATTACATGACTCTAATATTCAATCCATGGTCGTTAATTTATTGACAATTATAATTTTTTTACCTTGATTAAATAGACAAATTACAATAGGGTAATTTGCATCTACCTCCTCTGAACTTTGGTCTTTTTGACAAGTATAGCCCAAACGTTTAATCTTTTGGCACACAGACCTCTTCTATCCATTTTTCTGGCCCGTCACTTTTAGGAATAGAGTATGAAAATTATATATAAATAAATAAAGAAAAGAAAATGTTAACTTGCAAAATTAACATGTGGGCTACAAAAGGGTTTTGTTAATTAATTTTTCAATCTTATATCTTCTCTATCTTCTTGGACATCATTTTCCAATATTTATGACAAATATATATGAATTTTAAACAAATATTTAAAGATGGGGGCAACGATGGGACACATGGATCGAAAAACCTTCTGTTAATGTTTTTTTTTTATTTTTTTGTCTCTTTTCATAACAAATTCAAAATTGTTAGAACTATAATTTTTTCCTTGTTATTACATCCACAAATAATCGCATGCCGTATATGTAAATGTAATATTTGTCGGATAAAAAATATTGATTAATTGGAATATAAAATTTGAATTGTGTACGTCAAAAAATAATAGACATTAACCGAAAGTTAAATCGGATGAAAGGACTGCATAATCCAAAAAAAAAAATATATATATATAATAATAATAATAATAATAATAATAATAATAATAATAATAATAATGTTGAATTTTGAATGCCTATGGAAATCCACTCATCTGTTGAGACAGACTACATGTTACGATATTAGGTGACGTAACAGAATTGTTGTGTTGTCACAGTAATAAATCTACGAAAAGCAGAATAAAGAACACAACAATTTAATGTGGTTCGGATACAAATGTACCCTACATCCACGAGGACTTGCAAAACTAGTTCAGATTTAAGTGTACATTAATAGGACTTAATAAAACACTAAAGACTCCCTCTTTATGTGATACGCCGTTCTTGCACACGACTCGAACTTGTTGATAATCAAAGCAATTCCTCCTCCGCACTCTTGGACTTCCTCCAATGTTGAACTTCCGCGGATCGACCTCTCCCGAGATCTTTTAAGCACTTCTCCCGAAACGTCGATCTTCTTTATGGCCTGGTAGAAGAAACCTGTTCTGTTGCCACACCTGCCGTGCAGACAGGGCTGCAGCACGGGCTGCACCCTTCAAAGCCTTTATGCTGGGATTTTTCTTTTTAAAGCTCCATCGGACTCATATGAGGTTGAGGGCCTTATATAGGCACGAAATCTCCACCCTAAACCTAACTTGGGCCCTAAGAAATCGATTTAACTAGGTAATAGAATCCTAGTCGATTTCTACTTCTATTCTAGATAAATACAAAAGATACCTAACTAGAATACAATACATGGAAATAAATCTAAGTCCTAATAACAATATTACAAAAATAGGACTCTAATTAATTCCAAAATAAACATGGAAAACAAATCTTTGCCAATCTTTAATTTCCACGTATGGCGGATTTCTTCAATCTTCACAAATAGAAATCTCGTGCCAACAATCTCCCCCTTTGGCATAGATTGGTTAGAATCCATGTTTAACAAGAACTCCCCCTGCAGATGAGATTTACTCCCCCTGCAACAGAGATGCCACTTTTCTTCACCCGTCTTGGTCTTCTATCAGAGTGTCCCATCACGGGGCACGTTACAACGCAGCGGAATTGGGTGAATGCCGTGATAGACTTCCGTCTCAACCTTCCTTGTGAACACACGTCATCCAATAAGCAAAGCAAACAAATCAAAACCCAAAATCGGACACTAAGTATATCTAGTGACCCGCTCTGATGCCAATTGTTGAATTTTGAATGCCTATGGAAATCCACTCATCTGTTGAGACAGACTACATGTTACGACATTAGGTGACGTAACAGAATTGTTGTGTTGTCACAGTAATAAATCTACGAAAAGCAGAATAAAGAACACAACAATTTAATGTGGTTCGGATACAAATGTACCCTACATCCACGAGGACTTGCAAAACTAGTTCAGATTTAAGTGTACATTAATAGGACTTAATAAAACACTAAAGACTCCCTCTTTATGTGATACGCCGTTCTTGCACACGACTCGAACTTGTTGATAATCAAAGCAATTCCTCCTCCGCACTCTTGGACTTCCTCCAATGTTGAACTTCCTTCAAACGGCGGATCGACCTCTCCCGAGATCTTTTAAGCACTTCTCCCGAAACGCCGATCTTCTTTATGGCCTGGTAGAAGAAACCTGTTCTGTTGCCACACCTGCCGTGCAGACAGGGCTGCAGCACGGGCTGCACCCTTCAAAGCCTTTATGCTGGGATTTTTCTTTTTAAAGCTCCATCGGACTCATATGAGGTTGAGGGCCTTATATAGGCACGAAATCTCCACCCTAAACCTAACTTGGGCCCTAAGAAATCGATTTAACTAGGTAATAGAATCCTAGTCGATTTCTACTTCTATTCTAGATAAATACAAAAGATACCTAACTAGAATACAATACATGGAAATAAATCTAAGTCCTAATAACAATATTACAAAAATAGGACTCTAATTAATTCCAAAATAAACATGGAAAACAAATCTTTGCCAATCTTTAATTTCCACGTATGGCGGATTTCTTCAATCTTCACAAATAGAAATCTCGTGCCAACAATCTCCCCCTTTGGCATAGATTGGTTAGAATCCATGTTTAACAAGAACTCCCCCTGCAGATGAGATTTACTCCCCCTGCAACAGAGATGCCACTTTTCTTCACCCGTCTTGGTCTTCTATCAGAGTGTCCCATCACGGGGCACGTTACAACGCAGCGGAATTGGGTGAATGCCGTGATAGACTTCCGTCTCAACCTTCCTTGTGAACACACGTCATCCAATAAGCAAAGCAAACAAATCAAAACCCAAAATCGGACACTAAGTATATCTAGTGACCCGCTCTGATGCCAATTGTTGAATTTTGAATGCCTATGGAAATCCACTCATCTGTTGAGACAGACTACATGTTACGACATTAGGTGACGTAACAGAATTGTTGTGTTGTCACAGTAATAAATCTACGAAAAGCAGAATAAAGAACACAACAATTTAATGTGGTTCGGATACAAATGTACCCTACATCCACGAGGACTTGCAAAACTAGTTCAGATTTAAGTGTACATTAATAGGACTTAATAAAACACTAAAGACTCCCTCTTTATGTGATACGCCGTTCTTGCACACGACTCGAACTTGTTGATAATCAAAGCAATTCCTCCTCCGCACTCTTGGACTTCCTCCAATGTTGAACTTCCTTCAAACGGCGGATCGACCTCTCCCGAGATCTTTTAAGCACTTCTCCCGAAACGCCGATCTTCTTTATGGCCTGGTAGAAGAAACCTGTTCTGTTGCCACACCTGCCGTGCAGACAGGGCTGCAGCACGGGCTGCACCCTTCAAAGCCTTTATGCTGGGATTTTTCTTTTTAAAGCTCCATCGGACTCATATGAGGTTGAGGGCCTTATATAGGCACGAAATCTCCACCCTAAACCTAACTTGGGCCCTAAGAAATCGATTTAACTAGGTAATAGAATCCTAGTCGATTTCTACTTCTATTCTAGATAAATACAAAAGATACCTAACTAGAATACAATACATGGAAATAAATCTAAGTCCTAATAACAATATTACAAAAATAGGACTCTAATTAATTCCAAAATAAACATGGAAAACAAATCTTTGCCAATCTTTAATTTCCACGTATGGCGGATTTCTTCAATCTTCACAAATAGAAATCTCGTGCCAACAAATAATAATAATAATAATAATAATAATAATAATAATAATAATAATAATAATAATAATAATAATAATAATAATAAAAAAGATAATAATAATAAGATGTTGCTAAAACACCCAAGTTAGAGCAACTCCAATGGAAATACATCAAAATGGAGTATTAAACATTCATTTGATACTTGATATAATACTTTGATACTTTTAGAAAAAAAATTCACTGCAACCACAAGTATCAAATAGATTATCAAATTTTAAATATATGAATAATTATATTATTAAATGTCACGTGTCAAATAGTGATAGGTCAATGGAGTGGTTACATTTTTTATACTTCTTTTTCCAGGGAGTATTTTTGCACCTAGGGGTGGTTGAATATCAAAATAGTTGGTAATTTTTTAGTTTGATACCCCATTTAGTTCATCCATTGGAGTTGCTCTTAGAGGAGGTAGATGCAAATTACTATATCATATCCAAAGTTAGAGCAAATGTGTATTTAACACAAAAAACTAACAGACCATGAACAGAAAAAATGGATGGAGAAGATATATAAGCCAAAAGATTAAACGTGTGAGTATTACAAGATCAAAGTTAGAAGAGGTGGATGCAACTTACCCAATTAAAATATATAACATTATAGACTCTTCATATTTGAGAAATACTACCCACACCTTCCTTGAACATAAATTTTATTTTTGTAAAAAAGTACAACTTAAACATAAAGTAATGTTATATTTTCACCCAAGAAAAGAAAAGAAAAGAAAACAAATAGGGATAATTGGAGCTACTTGTACCAAAATGTGAAATCTCTCGCCCCATGGCCCTCATTCCTTGGCCCGACAAGTATTTAATGGAGGAATGTAAGTTATAGTGACTCAACGGTTATTAGGGTAGCGGACCCGGACCTTGGAGATACTTGCACCAAAAGGCGAAATCCCTCACCCCCAGGGCCCCCATCCCTTAGCCCGACAAGTATTTGATGGAGGAATGTAAATCATAGTAACTCAACAACCCGTTAAGATAGCGGACCAGGAGCTGGTGCCCACAAGAAACCAACCCTCATCATCTATAGGAGTTAGTACAAGGCTTTTTTTTTACTAAATTCACAAGATTTATTTGACATAAATCCAAATTACGACGGTATACCTTTTTCGATCCTTTTTTAATCCCTTCATCATCTATTCTCCTATAGCTTCATAAAAGTGGTAATTTGTTCCGTAAAGAAGCAAGTCAGTCAGTATTAATTGATGCATGTTTGAATTCACTAGCCAAGGGTCGCTAGATAGAGTTTGTCACAAATGATTAGTCAATATCGTTTACGTCTCTCGTATGATTTTCAAGCTATTATACAAGAGTGCAAATTTACGCAGTACACATGTATAATTAGTTGTGGGTTCATTCATAAAAAAATATAAAAAATTACCCAATATAAAATTGATAAGTGATAGAGGGGACATCCTATAATACTTTATATTTATTTTGAGTAATACGTTGGTCGTGTAAAGTTCCAACTTCCAAAGGCCATATATATAAATTCCAAATTTTGTTTAAATCTTTCTCTAATTTCTTTCCTTGTATTTTTTATTTTTTACCACCTCTTCTCCTTTTTTTTCTCTCTCTGGATCTCTCTCTCTCTCTGTAGAAGTAGAAGTAGAAGAGTAGTGGAAAATGATGATGGTATTGGGTAAAACATTGAAGAGAGTCTGTGTAGTGATAATACCAAGATGGATAAAAACCCTCTTCATATTAATCACCATCTTCATCTCTCTCCTCTTATTCTCAGCCCCTCCCATTTTTGTATCCATCGCCGACGCCATCCTCCCCTCCGCCTTCTTATCCGCCGCCCTCTCACCGCCGCCGTCTTCCCTCAACTTTCAAACCCATCTCAACACCTACGATTTCCGCCGCTCCCTCTTCGATATCCCACTCATCTCCATCATCCGCTCCGCCATCATATTATGTAATTAAATTACTTTTTTATATATATAAATAATAATTTTAACACTGATCGATCTTCTCTTTAAATTAAATTAGGTGTTTATAGTTTGTGCGACGGGCCAAAGCTGTCGAGGGGGCCTTACCTGGCGGTGGCCACCGTGTGCTCGGCGGCTTCTCTGGTGTTCGTCTCTTTGAAGGCTCCGTACATATTCATAATCAGCGGCGGCGGAGGCGGAGACAATTCCGCTTACGGTAAAACAATGGAGGCGGCGGTGTTTGTTTCTTCGCTGGGATTGGCTATTGGACACGTGGCGGTGGCTTATAGGACCAGCTGTAGAGAGAGGAGAAAGCTGTTAGTTTACAAAATTGATATTGAAGCTGTAAGTCAATCCATCTCTCTTCTTCATTTTCTCACCCTTATTTTGCATTCATATTAATTTCTTTCATTATTACAAAATCTGAAAATTGGTCCTTCTTATTATTGTTAACAAAGTTTTTTTTACCAAAATACTTACAAAAAAACTCTTAATTTTGCAAAAACTACCCCTAAGTAATCACTAATTGCTAAAAAAAACCCGTGTGTTAAAAAGATTAGTAAACCATGTGAAAAATACTAATGCATGCGCGATTGCGCGGATTGTTAAAGTAGAAATGTATTTTTTACTTAAAAAGTCAAAAATACCCTATGGAATTCTTTTTGGTTCCTTTTTTTGTTCTTTTCTTAATATTTCGTTTGTATGGGTAGTATGATCATGTCACATAAGTCTAACAATAAATTTCAAAATAAGGACCGATGTGCTTTATAAAACACAACATGAGGGGCTTCTTGCTAATCTTTCTAATATAAGGGGTTTTTCGACAATCAGAAAAAACACAGGGAGGTCTGTGCTATTAGCTCAAACAAAATGTAATTTTTTTGTTAATATCAATAATATGAGGAATTTTTAACAACTCAATATAACATAAGGGTACATATATAATGCAATAAACTCATTTTTATCATTTTATGGTAAGGTACATAATGCAATTTTAAACTCGTTTTTTTGCTTTATGGTCATTATTTTTATTAATTGTTTCCTTAGTGGGATTATTAGGACATGAATTTGATTATAAGTTTGAAAAAAAAAAGAGAAAATAATTAAGGATGCAAGTTGGGTTGTGAGGGTCCACTAATGCGCTGTAATGAAGATGACTTAGATAATTTATAGAGGAAGGTTCCATTTGTTGATTTCACGTTGGAGATGAATATCATTTTTCTTTTTCTTGAAATTTAGAGTTTGATTTATGATTATAAGAAACATTATATATATATAATTAATTGCATCACAATTTGTCAGATACAAGCAACATGTTACTTGTTGTCTGCATCACTGCTCAAATGCTGATATTTTCAATAAATTCATTCATTATATCCATAAATTCAATAAACAAACAAAAAAAAAAGTCAGAAATGCTTTGTTTATATTTTGTACCTTTGACTATATATATATATATATATATATATGCCTAACTTAATTATGTGATCTCACATGGCTGCAGGTCTCCGCATGCAAGAATAATTTCCCTAGATATCAGAAAATACTCCAACAAGCAAGAACTAAATAATACATATATATATATATATATATATATATATATATATATATATATATATATATATATATATATATATATATATATATAGTCTGCAGCAGCAGATTCCAATTTTCCTACAAATTAGGTTTCAGGTAAATATTGCTTAAGAATCTTTACCAATTACAAATATATAGTAATTGGTTTGTTAGTGGCCTTAATTTAATCATTAACCCATGTGCTGTCATTTGTTTGTTGGTGTTTGCAAAAGCTTATTTAAAAGTACAAGTTATGCATTCTAAGTTAAGTTGATTTTAAGTGTTTTTTTCTAAAAATTGGGGGTGTTTGCAAATTTATTGGAGAATTAACTTAAATAGAAAAAATAGGGTCATGGGTGGTCAACAAATTATAGCTTAAAGTTGCTTATCTTCAGAGAAACAAAAGCAAAAGTTGATTTTGCAAACACTTCAAAATAAGTTATGAGAAGAAAAAAAAAAGCTGATAATCTATTTGTAAAAGCTTTTGCAAACATCCACTTAGATGGTGTTCAATAGTTTTTCAAATCAGCTTATAAGTATTTTCCCCCATGATTTGTTTTTGTTTCCTTCATTTTTTGCAAATAATAGTTTTTACTTCTCTCAAAAGAAATTACATTGTTTTAAATTTTTAATATACAATCCCAAAAGTATTTTATGATTTCTTTTTAGCATATTATACTTTTGTAGATAACTGAAAGTTGTATTTGATATTAGTACTCTTTATTAGTTTTATCTTAATCTAACAATACAAACTTTTCGAAATAAGCAATTATTTCAAATTTTACTGAGATTCAACATTTATTTTTTGGTAAGTTGCAAACAGAGGGTGTTGTAACTTATTGTTTGTGTTTTTATTTGAACTGCAGGTTCATCCAAAGGGTGGAAATCAAAGAAATAGAGTCATAGACGTAGATTATTAGGAGTAGATACGATATTTAATTTCTACAAATATATATACGTGTATAGTTTATGGCTGGGAATATTGGTCTCAAAATGTTGTAAGTTGTACATTGGATTGTCTGAATATGTAGAACTGCTGCAGGTGTGTTCTCATCCAATTTGATGTCGGATTATGCTACCGCAGAGTTCATGTGAAATTGATGATCGTTAATGGTTTTTATTTGTTTGCGATTCCTCTTCTTCTTCTTCTTCTTCTGTTTTTTAATAATAAAATCGGATGGATATAAACAGAGTTTTGCAAGTGTTATTTCAAATTCAAACGAGGGCATTGAAAATTCATGTATGTAGGACATCGACAAGAAAAATTGACATATTGAAACCATTATTCTTTAAGAAATTTCAAACAAAAAGTCCTACCATATATTATTGAAAATCAACGTTCAATTGTCAAATTACCATATCGTTATGCTAAACCCACACAAAATACTGTTCTATTTTTCAAGTTTAAAACTTTGGACATTAATCCATATTAAAGTGTACAATATCTCATTTTGTAGAATAGAGAATTTTCAGAGATCGATCCACAATAAATTAAGTTCATAAATTTACCAAATACCGTAATTTTACTATCCTAAACCTTATCTGGACAACCATGAAATGATCGATGGGAGAAGTGATGCTAAAAAGAAGCAATAAATAAAACAACAATCTTTCATGACAAGCGGGGAATTTCGACTTGTGATGGCTTCTAAGGTCAAATCTACCTATGTACTACGATAATGATCTCCAAATCCGAATCTAATATCAAATTCAATATATACAAGGTCTCATTTTCCTAAAACAAATTGCTCAGTTCATTATAAATACAGAAGCATCGAAATGAAGAACACGAGAAATCATAATCTAAACGTAAACTTATGAAAAATTCGAGTCAAAACCCTCGTCGAAGCTTCCCACGAATTCGGGGAAGAATATTGAAATTGCTAGAATTAGTGCTTCTATGTTGATGCATATGAATTAAAGAATAAACTATTAGTTTGACTGTACTAATGGTTTGAATTTTTGAAGAAAAAATTGGAGAAAATGTTTAAGATGCAAAAACACTGAAAAGTAGTAATTACTTGATGATGCACGTAGTAAGAGCAATAATTAATATTGAAAACTCTTAGTTACTTTGCACGTGAAGATCTAGTAAAAAAAGTGAAATTTTGTAATGGTTGAAAGAGAAGAGAAAAATTAAAGTCTAGAAAGATGGTTTGAACTTTAAATTAATGGAAATTGAAGTAGTAACTAAAAATAGCCGAAAACTTTGAGTTACTTTTGTAATATGTGTAAGATATGTGGTTTATGTTCTTGACTTTAATTTGTTATGTCTCTTGCTTGATTTTGTGATTGTGTGACTAAACTACGTGACTTTAGTTTAAATAAGGTCTTGCATGTGTGCACATTTCATGTGTGGACAATGATGTGCCATTGTGAAATATGTGAAAATATGCTTACTGAGATGATTATGTGTAAGTTCTTTGAATATGTGAAATTAAAGTATAAATTCACCTCGCTCTCCTACGCAGTTGCACCTCATCATCACCATTACCACCATCATCGTCGTCGTCGTTGTCATCGTTCTCGTCGATGCCAATATATCGGATGGTGGGATTTATAATATCTCAAATGTCGGCGCGTAAATCAGCGAACTGCTGCATCAAGTCATGTCCAGTGCTCGTGGCGATTAGGCACAAGGCACGTACTATCTGATAATAAGCCGGCTGATCTGGTGGCCTGACATTCTCTCGGTACGGTACAAGCGGGCCTATATCCGAGTTGTCGATCTTCAGATGAGCCCGATCGGTGTAACACCCCATGTAGTGCTCGTCGACTTCTCCACATTGTCGTGCCGTCTTGTACTTGTTAATCGAAAGGGATTGAGCCTCGAGCATGTCCCACATGCCATCCGGAAAAATGGGTATTTGACCTTGTATGATGTACTTCCTTTCGGACCGCATAAACATGGCTCCACCGATGAGATCAAGTTGCGCGAAATATTCTGAACGCACCCGAGTTGTCGTACGCAATGATCGGACATATACGGCTCTACGACCCACATGTACTGGTTCGTGCCATGATACAACGAACGAGGGATTCTCTCGTGTATATCCCGACCGTACGGCAGCCACTCGACCTAAACAGTTAAAATATAAAATATAAATAAAAAAATTCAAATAAACAATAATATGTATACATGTAAATAAATAACTTACATCATCCGCAGTCATATTATCGAGTAACCCTCGAATATGCTCGACCGATCCCGCTATTGGCGGCATGTCTTACATCTTGCATCGAGGCTGGAAGTCACGACACCGATCGCGCTCCTTCTGGGGCTGAAACTTCGAGAAGTACTCGTATATCCAGCACTGCGAGATTTAATTTAAGAAGATTCAGTTAATTAAATAATAGAATAAATTAATTTTAAAAAAAATATGATTTTTTTTTTTAAATAAAACATATCAATTTATCTGAAGAAGGATGGTACAATAGGCCAAGCTCCTCGACTGTGCTCGGCTGCATATACCCAACTCCATGTATAGATTGGCCAAACATGCCGAACGCCACGAATACGTGCCGACACTATCAGGTTCGACACCCTCGAGCATGTGCATATACTATGGCTTCACCCGATCACACGTCTTCTCTGAGAATAAAATCGATCTGAGATGAAACACCAGATAAATCTACTCGGTGTCTCATGGGCGTGTCGGGCATCAGAAGTTGTGCATGTAGCATCCTCCATGTGGGGCCACCATGCTTCCATGCTTCGTTAATCTCATAAAGCTCGAGGTTCATAATCTCGAACAATGAATACACACAGTTTGCCTGCTCTGTGTCCACGTCGTACCTAGGAGCAACCACCCATCCCTCCACCTGAGCACCTAACATCAGCTGAACATCGTGGAGAGTGATAGATCTCTTCACACAACATATGGAAGTTGTGTGTCTCCGGCTGTCACCGCTCCACGAACGCAAACAATAACTAACCATCTATGCGTTGTATGAAAGAGCGGGCTAGGAGGTACAAACCGGTCATCCACTCGAAATGCTTGTCTGCAGTGAGATTTATGCCTAAGGAGGCCAGGGCATCTCCAATCGTATCGTAGTTGAATTGGGTTAGGGAGCTTATTTGGGAATCCACTCATCCCACCAGACGTTCCTACAATTAGTTATTTAGAACATATATTAGTTAATTAAATAATTAAAATATTAAAATATAAGATATAACAATTAAAAATTAAAATTAAAACAAGTAATTAACTTACTTCTCCACTCCAAATGTATGCCGCTACGTGCGACTTGAAACTTGGAATCAAAATGAGGTCCAGCGGGCCATCCGGAAATGTACCATCCAGCACAAATGGATTGATACGACCACGACCTCTACGGTCCCGTGCTCGACCTCCACGACCTAAAACCTCGATCTCATGAACGGGGTCCACGTCTCCTCCTCCTCCATAGCATGGGAAGGCCCGACATCGGCATCGGCATGCGCAACGATGTCCCAACTACAACAGCTCTCTCTATCTCCCTACTACATCGTGTAGACATAGTCATCCGCTCCCACTCTTGCTACTCGGCCTCAGCACGAACTGTTCGCATAAGTGCCTTTGAGTTCCATCTGTCACATAAGACATGAAACAAGTTAATTTAATGTATAAATAATAATAATAATACCATGGGAGTAATTATTATATTTAAAATATAGTTCTTGATCTGGCACATATATTAAAATATTCTTATGAATATTTTTGGAATGAAAAATACTGTTAAAAACAGTATAATTGAAGATTATGACATTCCAGATAACCTGGATCTACTCAATAAGTGGACTATCCCTAAAATCGAACCAAAATTGGTTTACAAATTAGGAACCTTTGAAAAAATAGGTCTTAGACAAGTTGTTAAAACAACTGAATCATCAGTTCCTCTTCATGATGAAGAAATGGTTATAAGACTACTTAATAAAAGTGACTTAATTCCTTTTAAATTCCATAAATTTCTTCATATAGGATGTGTTCAAATTGCCTTCAGACCATTAACTCTTGAAGGATTACCTGAAAGTTTCCTTGCTACTCTTAGAGATGGCAGGAATCTAAATTGGAAACAATCCCTTGTGGGAATTATACAATCCAGTCTGGCACATGGCCCAGTCTACTTTGATGTTTATCCTAATCTTTCTTTATCTCTTTCAGATGTAAACATCTTAGATGCTTTAACTTTAGATGTTAAAACACATGGGTATAATTATATACAAGGAACATAAGTCATATGCATATGTTATAGAATTTATTATAAACCTCTTTTTACTTTAAATCCTATGTGTAAAAGAGTTGATAAAAATGCCAATGAAACTATTCTAATAGAAACCAATTACAATAAATCTAAGATTACAACTCGAAGATCTATCAAATGGGAAGAAATTGTTTTTCCAGATAATTGGATTATTGAACAAGCTATTCCTAGAAATCCTATAATAAATGATAGGTTTCAAAATATTGTTCAGACTAATGAAGGATCTGTACACATACAATTTGAAAATCGGCAAAAATATTTGCCTTCTCTTCATAGATCTAGTTCGAGTCATTCATACATTTTACCTTTTGACTATAATGTGGAGATTCCACAAACTTCTAGAGCTTCTGCTTCTTGTCTAAGGGAAGATATGAGATCTGAAAAAGAAAGTCATATTGATGAAATTATAATAAACAGAAATAATATTGTTCACAATATTAAAGAAACTGATACATTATCAGACATGAATTTCACAATATAATTTATGGATTTAAACCCAAAAATCAATTTTGCTAAAGGATCTAGTGCAAGAGCACAGATTAATGAAGAATTTTATGATCCCAAATGGGATGAATTTAGATTATGGTATTTAAAAAATTTCTCTAAAGAAGAGTTTGAATACTTTATTAATAGTTTTTATGAATTCTGTGAAAAGCATAATTAAATTATATATTATGTTCCTTGGTTCTTTAATACATTTGTCAAAGAATACATTTCTGTTATTGAAAGAGATTATAAGCTTCAAACAGGACAAATACAAAAATCTGTTTTCCCTCCGCAATCAGCTTTTCAAATAGAAAAGAATAACAAACAAATTAATTTTACTGTTTTTTCAAAATTACTTGAAAATGATATGCTTCAAATTACTACAAGACATATAAATCAACTTTTTGAAAACAAAACTTCACCAACCTTTATTTAACTATTCTTGGTGAAGAAATCATATCTTTACAAGATAGAGTAGAAAGAATAATTTCTGCTATAAATCAAATTAAACCGGATGTTCATATACAAACTAGAAAGGAAACTGATATAGTTTCCATTGCTTCCTCTTCCATCCAGCCTCCTCCTGAAGTCAGAGACTTTAAATTTAAAAACTCTGCTTCTCAACTTGAAAATTTTATAGAAGAAAAATTTAAAGCCTTTAACATTTCTGCTTTAGATGATGATACAAATAATATTGATGAGATTAATAAAATGAAATGGGCTGACAAGCCTACTCATAATAAATATTATTATAACAGACCAACTCCTTTGGATGTTCTTCATGAAGAACAAGAATATATGATTTCAAATAGTTATAATGGGAAAAGTATTTATGAATGGAATGTTGATGGAAATACTGAAAAGCATATTTTTACTCTTGCACATCGTATGCTCATGTATAGTACTGTATGCAAAACTGCTAACAATACTGACAGAAAAGATGGTGGGATTCTCTTTCAATTTGGAATGTTCAATAATAAGGAATTCTCTTTCCAAAAAAGAGAGAGAGATCCTAAACAAAATTCAAGAAAAGAAAAGAATTTAAAAAAGAATATAAACACAAAGAAAGAGAAAAATATCCTTTTAAAAGGAATAAAAAATCTAAAAGAAACTCTTCTTTAATATGTCACAAATGTGGCAAACCAGGCCATTATGCTAATCAATGTTGGGCCAAAGAAAAAATAAAAAATATTGATATCAATGATGACATAAAAGAAGAAATTTATAATATTATATTTTAAAATTCTGAGTCAGAAGATAATCCTGAAACAGACTATGAATCTGATTTTTCTGAAAACTCTAATAAGAAAATGGACAATGACTCCATCTTCTCAGAGGAAGAATGTGAGGATTGTAAACAAGGAAAATCTTGTATTAATCATATTAATAACACCAATGATAATAATGATGAATTTTATAGACTCATGTCACAATTTAAAGATTTAAATATAAATGTCCTCACTGATAACAATATTTTAGAATTCCTAAAAAGAATAAAAGATCCAAATTTAAGAACAAGCATTATTGATCAGATGGAAGATATACCTTCTACTTCTAAAGAAGCAGAAGATAATTATGTTCGTCCTTCAAATCTATATTATTCTATGGCAGAAGTTAATAAGCTTTTAAAAAATAAATATACTAATCATAATACTATTACTATACAAGATTTATCATATGAGATTGATAATTTGAAAAACGATATTAAAGTACTCAAAATAGAAAATTCTCTCATTAATAATCGTATCTCTGATATTGAAAAAGGAAAAAATATTATTCAGGAAAATTTTGAGGAAATATCCCTAGAAAAGAATCATTTTCCACGATTACTATGATCATATCCCATAAATGGTATACTAGAATTATCCTTCTTATTGATAATACATATAAAAGAGAATTTATTGCCATGATTGATAGTGGTGCTGATTTGAATATTATACAAGAAGGTCTTATCCATACAAAATATTTTCATAAAACTTCTCATTCCCTATCACATGCTGGTGGAAAACCTCTCAACATAAATTATAAACTTCCTAAAGTCTATATTTGTAAGGATAAAAATTGTATTCCTTCCATCTTTCTTTTAGCCAAAGACGTTTCTAGCCAACTCATTCTTGGTCTCCCATTTTTACATCAAATATATCCTTTGACCTCTGTTAATTCAAAAGGTCTCACAGGTACTTTTGAAGGAAAACCTATAGTTTTTGAGTTTATAACAAAACCTATACAAAGAGTTCTAAATGAACTACAAGAGCATATTGACAGAAAAGAATTTCATATTAATTCTTTAAAAGAAGAAATTAGTTTTTTATCTATTGATGAAAAACTTAAAAATCCCAAATTACATGATAAGATTAAAATTATCCATAATAATTTCTCTGTTGAAATATGCAATGACTTTCCAAATGCTTTTTGGGAAAGAAAGAAACATATTGTTTCCCTTCCCTACGAAGAAAATTTTAAAGAAGAAAATATTCCTACCAAGGCTAGACCTTGTCAAATGAATTCTGAATATTTGGAGTTATGTAAAAAGGAGATAAAATCCCTTCTTGACAAAAAACTTATTTCTCCCTCTCAGTCCTCATGGTCTTGTACTGCTTTCTATGTTAATAAACATTCTGAACAAGAAAGAGGTGTCCCTAGACTTGTTATTAATTATAAACCCCTTAATAAGGTTTTAAAATGGATTAGACATCCTATCCCTAATAAAAAGGATCTTCTGGACAGGCTTGTCCATGCCCTAATTTTCTCTAAATTTGATTTAAAATCTGGATTTTGGCAAATACAGATTGATAAATCCAATAGATACAAGACCGCTTTTAATGTTCCTATTGGACATTATGAGTGGAATGTTATGCCTTTTGGATTAAAAAATGCCCCTTCAGAATTTCAACAAATTATGAATGACATTTTTACCCCCTATAGTGAATTTATTATCGTCTATATAGATGATATCCTTGTCTATTCTAAAGACATTGAAAATCATTTTAAACATCTGGATCTTTTCAAAAAGATTGTTATACAAAATGGTCTTGTCATTTCAAAACCTAAGATGGTTCTTTTCCAAACAAGCATTAAATTTCTCGGTCATAACATTGAAAAGGGAAATATTATTCCTATCCAAAGAAGCATTGAATTTGCATCAAAATTCCCTGATATTATTACTGATAAGACCCAGTTACAAAGATTCTTAGGAAGTCTGAATTATATTTCCCCTTATATTGAGAATCTCAATAAAGACTCTTCTATTCTTTATGATAGGTTAAAGAAAAATCCTTTACCTTGGTCTGATAAACACACTGAGGCCATTAGGAAAATTAAAGAAAAGATTAAAAATCTCCCCTGCCTAATGATTGCTAATCCCCAATGGGAAAAAATTATTGAAACTGATGCTTTTGATATTGGATTTGGAGGAATCCTCAAACAAATTGATCCCCAAAATAAACAGGAATATCTTGTTAGATTTTATTCTAGTAAATGGAATAATGCACAAAGGAATTATTTCACTGTTGCAAAAGAAATTCTTGCCATTGTTAGAAGTGTTCTTAAATTTCAGGATGATTTATATAATCAGAAATTTATTATTAAAACAGATTGTCAGTCTGCAAGGTTCATGTTTATAAAAGATTTTAAACATGATGTATCAAAACAAATGTTTGCCAGATGGCAAGCTCATTTAGCACCTTTTGATTTTCAAATTATTTATAAACGAGGGGAAGAAAATCATCTCCCTGACTTCTTAACTCGTGAATACCTGACATGTCTAAATCTTCAGGAATGAGTACACCTGGACGTGGTTATCTTTCCTCTTATAGAGGAAGAGGTGGTAGGGGAAAACCCCCTAATCTAAATTACGATGGAAGAAATGATACCTCCAACACTATTCTTCAGCATGGGAAAAAGAAGCTTATAGCTCAAAGCTTTTCCGGAAGTAATACTTCTAGTTATGCAAAAGACCCACTTCATGATGAGTTTCAAGAATTCTTGAAACAAAAACAGTAGAAAGAAGGTAATATCCCTGAGTCAAGTTCACATGCATCGTATGCCAATATTGCAAAAGATGATGATGATTCACATCTTTACATTGAAAATCTTAATAAGGAGATCATTCTTCTCATAGAAGAAAAGGACTCACAATGGGCAGATAACCTATGGATAATCATGGAAAGATATTTGAGTAATAACTCTTTGCCATACGGTTCATACAAACCCAGAGGATTCTATGAAAATATCCTCGTTCATATGAAGAGTGTTGAGATCAACCATTTTTCTTCAGGAAATGAAGAAGAGAAAGGAAATTATAGTTTTTCCAAAATCATTATTAAAAAGATTATATCTTTTGAAGAATGGGGAATTTCTCCCCTAAATGAGAAAGAAATGTTCTCCCAAAATAATACGAATTTTAAATTCAACTATTTTGATTATATAGAAAGTTTTTATAAAACTTTTTACTTTGAAAACAAAAAACAAAGACATTCTTGGTTTATTAAGATATGTGAAAATATTTTCCACAAACCAATCCCTACTTGGTTTTTCTCTTGGTGGAGAATTTTTGGACCATCAACAAATATTTTGCCTGAAAAATTCAGCAGCCTTATGAAAGAATGGGTAGCCATTTCTCCCAGCATTCAAAATAAAGAGAAATATATTGAAGGAAAAACTTCCCGCATATTTTTTATTGAATTTGGTATTCCATGGATCTGGAAGTGGAAACCAACTTTTGGTTATACCAACTACGGTGCTCCATGCATATGGAGAATTGGTATGTGTAAATTCTGGGAAAAACTCCAAATTAGTCAGCTGAAGTGCGATTTTTCATTATCATCCAAGATAAGGAAGCATACTGCAGCATCTCCGTGTTTTTAGGGTTTGATTTGTTATGTTACGCATCTGGCATTAGAGAAATTCGATGAAGAGATGGAGTCCCCGGCGATGCAACATCCGAGTATTTGCACACACTATCTTTGGAATACTCATGGGCTCCCATGCGCGTGCAAAATTGTGCAGAAAATGGAAGATAATGACACGTTCGTCATTTCAGACTTGCATCCATTCTGGAGTACCATGGCAGTTGAGCCTTCGGAGCTACCTGAGTATCAAGTAAACCGCGAGGAGATTGTGGATAGACAGATGGATGACCTGAATTGCAATTTGAAGAAGATGAATTACACGAGTAAGATAAATGCTGTGGCCTCATTGCGTGGCATCGTTTATCCGTCTACGTCGCATCTGTCCGAGCCATCATTTGTTAAGACCAAAGGACGACCAAAGAATAACTCGACAAAGAGAGACCCTTCTGGATGGCAGTATCATATTGATGAGGAGACAATTAAGTCGTCTTGTGGTTCCAAGGGTCGCCAAACCTCATCTGGTGCAAAGATTCCTAAAGCAAAGGTTGAGAGAAGCACTGATGGAACGCCTCAATCGAAGATGAAAGGTCGTGGTTCTCGTATTCCCACACAAGAATCTGCTGCCCCTACAATACCTGCACATGAAGGAATCGACTTTTATTCTTTCGTGCCCAGATTTATGGTCCGTCTTATTCAAGATTATGTTAACGTGATGGCGGATGGCAACTGTGGGTACCGGTGCGTTGCTCAAGCCGTGTACGGGGATCAAGAAAGATGGCCGCAAGTGAGAGGGGAGTTGCTTATTGAGTTATACGAGCATGCTAGTGTCTACACGGCGATGTTTGGCAGTACCGGATACGTTGAGGTCATACGCAAGTGTGACTGGACCTCATGGCCTTGTCCACAAGCTTATTGGATGGACATGAATGAAATGAGATTGGCCATTGCTACCAGATACAGTGCATTAGTGGTACTTTTGACTCAAGTAGGGAGTATGACTTACCTTCCTATGTTTGGCACTGGTCACTTATCATGTATGATTGTTGTGACATTGCACAACAATCATTTCATGTTTGTTAATTTGGTCGCGAATAGTCCACTACCACCAATCCATCCGGCATGGGTACACCATAGAGCTAAAAATTTGAGGCACTTACTCAAAACGTACAAACCCCGACTACTCTTGTACGAACAATTAAAGTCTGGTCGGTAGTTCAATTTGTAGTTGTATCTGAAATCTAGTTAAATTTGTATTTGTATTTGAAATTTAGATCAATTTGTAGTTGTATTTAAATTCTAGTTCAATTTGTAGTTGTATTTGAATTCTAGTTCAATTTGTATTTGTATTTGAATTTTTAGGTCAATTTTGTATTTGAAATTTAGATCAATCTGTAGTTGTATTTGAATTCTAGTTCAATTTGTATTTGTATTTGTATTTTTAGGTCAATTTGAGTGTCTGAAATAAATTGGTTAATTAAAAAATAAATCAATTAGTGATTTCGTACTGAATTCCACGAAATGTCACTTCATATTTCGTGGAAAAATCTACGAAATATGGTCTTCCATTTCGTAGAAAACTCCACGAAATATGATGTCACATTTCGTGTACGTTTACACGAAATACACGATTTTTTTCAATCTAACAGTTTCGTCATTCGTGTTCTATAACAATAAACACTTATATTTCGTGTGAAAAGACACGAAATTATTGAGTGGATTTCGTGTAATAATACACGAAATAGCGGGCGAATTTGGTTTGTTTTTAGGAAAGTTACAAATGAAATAAATCGCACTGCAAGCCGGTAAAAACCGCACTATGAATAGCATTTCAGTAGTAAAAATTGCACTATGGATATCAGTTCAGTATTTCGAAAGACCAGTTTAAATATATTTGCTCTGAAAAAAAAAAAAAACAAATTCGACTCGTCTCAATATCACAATTCACAATCACACCGGATCTTTCTTCGACCGGAGATGAGGTTTTCTTTCGACTTAATCGAACCCGACAGTCGTCAATCACCGACGCCTTCGCCGTCAAGTTCAACCCCTAGAGCTGAGCTCCAATGGTTCCCACTCCAAAACCACCCACTCTTCTCTTCCGCCACCGCCACCGCCACTCCTGCCGCTGCCGAAAGAATGCCTCCGAATCTCATGGCGTGGGATGGAACTTCTCGGCTTTATTTCTGGGATTTAAATAAGAAATGCCTCCATCGAATTTCAATTCGCTTGGGCGAGCCCGACCCGGCTTCCATTCTCGCAGCTTTCCCCTCAAAGGTTTTTTCTTTTTCCTTTCGATTTAAATTCATTGCCATATGTTTTTTTGTGTGTTCGACATTCAATTTGCTTCTGAAACCTAAGCATTAATAAATTAGGGTTTAGGATGGGTTTAAGAATATATTAACCTCTTTAAGTAGAGTTAAACAGTATTACCTTAACAAATATTCAAATCCTGGTCAATGTAGTTTTGATGGCCTGCTAAATTTTAGTGGTTGAACCTTGTTCATGGAGATGAGTTAACAACACAAGAGAAATGGAAAATTCTATTGATACTATTACTCGAATGTATTTTCCTATTCCAAAAATTGACAGTCTAATTTAAAGCGTGAGAGCAGATTATTGGCATTCGTTTTTCATTTTATAACACATCGTAGAGAAATGGATGTGTGATGCCCATACATGGTTTGCTCTCTTATAGGTGTTGCAAGCAGAAAGGCCGACGACTTTTGAGGTCAATAAGATTTCAATCAACAGAAACGGATCAGCTTTGTTCCTTTCTGGATTGGAAGGACTTCGTGTTATATACCTCTATGGACGCTCTTCAACGGAAGAAAATACCATCCTCTGTCGGTACGTAAAAACTTTATTTGCACCAAAGTTTATCTTGTTCTAACTGGATGCTCATATCAACGAAATAATACTAATTAAAAACTTACTAACTGTTGGAGCATGTGGTTTCTTGCTATGAAGTTGATGTTTAGCCTTAACCTCTTTATTGAGATTTATTTACGAGTTTTCTGTTTAATAGTATCTAGACGTTGCTGCTCAATCCTAGAAATTCTAAAGTTAGATATACCTAAATATCAGCAGAATTGACTGTCGTGAAGAAAGTTTTCACAACCAAGTGAAATGACTTTGTGTTGACACCTTTTGAGTGTTTCATTTGGTGCAAGCTAAGTTCTTGGTCAATAACTGGCTGTGGAAAATAGTGTTGCTAACTTCATTTGGTATCTTTTCTGAATGTAATGTACGAACATTTGATTGTGAAGTTTTAGCCTTCCTTGAATAAGCTGGATTCTTTCTATAGAGGCTGAAAAGACAGTTCTGTTCCTTAAACTTTTACAGGACAGTGTCGATTGGTCCAGAAATTTACTTTGACAGAAACAATTTCATACGCATCCTGCAAATTTCTTGGCATCCTCACAGTGATACACACTTGGGAATACTTTCATCGGATTCAGTTTTCAGGTACAATTTCATTCTGCGACATTTCTATTTGAAGTACCAATCTACAATATCTGTTGAGTCGATGTGCATTTTGCATTCAAAATTATGTTTTAAATATCACATTCTAAATTTTGCATTCAAAATTAGGTTTTAAATTTTACATTTCTATCGGGTAATTGTTTCTTCAATATATTTTTTGTATATTTATAATGGCTACATTAAATGAAAATGACTTGATATCAATGAAAGTAGATGAAATAAATCATCATTCTACATTGTTTTCTTCTTCTTACTTGTTAAAGTAAACTTGTATTCGAATAAAAACTAAAGTAAATCGGAAATCAAAGGATATATAATAGGAATTGAAGATATAAAAATGGAGATAAATAAACTAAAATGAGATTGATATCGATATTAAATTATATATTCCTAATCCCCCTTTTTTTTGATATTATGTTTTATGAAATAAATATGTTTTTCAAAATAAAAATATCGAGTACCACCCGGATCGAGTCGCTTGCGGTAGTGGGCTCCTGGATCCGAATGCACACCCCTAAATTGTTGTTTTGAATATGCAGCAATTTTAAGAAACATAATCTATTGGTAGAATGCAAGCAACCTGACATATTTGCTAAAGTTCCATAGAAGCCTCATTGTTCTGTAGAAATCTTACATGCTAATAACATCATTCATATTTTTTTCAAACATATGCTCTATATGATGGTGTTGATGATATGTTTGCAGATTATTTGATCTGTCTGCAGACCTTGGCCAACCGGAGCAGGAGTATTATTTGCAACCTGTGGAACCTGGTAGTTCTTGCAATGCAGCAGCAATATGTCCTGTGGATTTCTCATTTGGGGGCAATCATTTATGGGATAGATTCAGTGTAAGAGGGTACTAGTCCTGCATATTTTTGTTTTTTTGGTGCTATTTATGTTGGGTACTGGGATTTTTTCTGCTTACTGCTAATGCTGTTACTGACAAAATTACATCGATTTTATCAGTACATGCACTACAATGAAATACGTGTTGAGAAACAAAGTTTATCGTTTTATTTATGTTTATTATGACATGCTCATTCTGGTTATATGGAATTAAAAATTGACTTTACTGGCTCACTTGGAATATGCATCATTATATTTTTGTAGTTAATTGTCTTATCTTTGGTTGATGGAGAGCTTATTCCGGCAGTCCCTGGTTTATTTTAAAGTGTGAGACTATGTAGTTAAGAACGAGCTATTCTACATTGGACACTGAATTTGGACAAAAGACTTAGTTGATTGTACTAAAATCTTAGATAAATTCCATACAAAATTGGAATCATTCGCTGAATTCTTGACTTCAGTCAGAAGAGATCATCAGACCTCCATATTGCTTACCTGTGTAGCTTCCCCTGGAACTTGTGACGTAGTCATGTACCTCCTATTCCTAGTAACCAAGTTCAGTAGATCCTGATGTTAATTATTGAACTCAAAATGGTTATGCCTTCCCACAATTTTTATTACAATTTCAAAAAGTTGCTGAGCTTTTAACTCTGATGTCTTATCACCTTGGATTTCGGAATATAAACAATTAGCTTTTCTTTCAACTAACAAATGACATGAATTGCGGCTTCTGGAGTAGATTGGTTGACCAGAAAAATGAATCTAGCCAATTTTGTGTAACTCTTAGTAAGAGAGTATATTTACATCTGATCTGCCGGCTTATGAAGTTTTATTTCATGTACGAGGCAAGAGTATCTTTATATTTCAAGCTTCACACTTGTAATGTGTTTAGTATGTCACAAAAGAACAAGACGTTTATTGGTGGAATTTGTATAACAATTCGAGGGCTCGTGTCGGAAATGTGTTTAGAATTTTTATCCAACATGACTAACTTAATATATTCAAAAATATATTTCAATGTGGAGTAAGAGACTGATGGTGCTTCTCATTTTTCAGGTTTTTATCTTGTTTAGTGATGGATCCAGTTACATAATTTGCCCTGTTGTTCCCTTTGGAAGGTAATTTACCTTGCGCACTCTTCTGATTATCCTTTTTGCTATTTTGGAATCCCAAAAAAAATCATGGGGGATGTTGACCCTGCTTAACAAAATGTACTTAAAAAATATTTTGCCTTTTGAGGCTTTGCTGCTGTTTTTTTGTCTGAATACATCAAAATCTTAATGCAGACACTGCCAGACGTTGGCAAGATGCTAAATGATTTATTAGATCATCGCATTTAGGCTTTTCCTTATGTTGTCCAGAGTCTCAATTTGTTAAATGTATCTGAGTGCTGATTCTGTCCTTTTTTTTTCAAACAGTACGTATAATTGGGAATCAGTTCTGGAAATGTATAATGATGCTCATACATTTGGGCTGAAATCTGCCAATTCAAAAGCTGTTTATAATTCCAATACAGCAATCTCTTGGCTGGAGGCGACATTTCCTGAATTAGTACTCCACTCTGGAGATGGTAGCAAATTGTATGCTGTTAAAGCTCAGCCTTTTGTTTTACTGGATGCATCAGTTTCACTGCAGGTATTTCTAATCCCTGTTATTCTTTTCTTGTATTTGTGCCTCCAGGGTTCTATTTTCATGGATTTGGTCGTTATGTAGTGACTTGAACATATCTTGGTTATAGTATTACAAGACTTAGACTCTTATGTGCAATTAGTTACTTATCTGGATTTATTTGTCGTGTAGATTTTTTTTTGCTTTTCTAGGTTGTTGATTTTTAATGCAGTTTATGCTCGAAGTACTTGCTAGTTGATTTTTTGCCCCTCGTGTCTTGATGCATCTTATCTTCAGGCTCCAGTCAATCCTTAGCCCCCTCTTTATCCCTTCCCCTTTTATTTAAAAACATTCACAAGTATCAAAAACATTTATTTCAGGGTCCTTTACGTAAAGTAAGTAATGGCGCGACACAAGATTCCGAATTTGAAAAAGGAGTATGTGAAGGCCGTGCGGTCAGTTTTCTTTACAACTTAGCTGGCAAAGATTCAATTCTTGTGACCGCTTGGAGTGGTGGGCAGTTGCAATTGGATGCTTTAGCCGATGAAATCCAGCCAGTTTGGAAGATGGGCAGTGCCCCTCGTTTACGTGTCGATTCATCCGATCAAATACTCGGTGTTGCAATGATTTGTGAATCTGCACCCAACGACCGTTCTACTTTAAAGCTTGACCATACTGTTTGGTTGGGCCACCCCCCTCCTTTGCTGAGGCTGGCCATTGTGGATTTGGCTTTGCCCACTAAGAATAGTTCGTTGATTGCTATGATAAATGACCCTCTTGTCCCCGAGAGAATATTCTGTGTTCATATGGGAGGAATAGATTTAATTGTCTTGCATTTTCTCCCTTTCACTAACCAGACAAGTGGGAAAGAAGAGGCAATGCGAACTCCATCTGTGCTCTCTGTTCTTAGTACTTGTCCCGACGATTCATCATCACCATCACCTCTTCATGGTTTCTTGGCTTTGTCAGATTCGTTCGGGAATTCGTGGATTACGGGACTTACTTCTTCTAATGATTGTATAGTGCTACAGATGGAGACTTGGAATGTACTGCTTACTGATGTCATTGATAAGGTGAGGGAAGAAGCTGTTGGTCCAGATGATGAGTTAAAAGAGACAGATGTTCCCACTATAATCAGCAAAGAACTACTTAGTGGCCCTAAATCAGTTTTATTGCCACCTTCTGCTCCAAATTTACGCTCTGTGACAGCTGATTCTATCGAAGGTCGATCGATGCTTCATCAGTATTTCAAGCTGTTTCATGAAAATTACGTCGAGTATGCACACAAGGTAATAAGTCATGTTTGCAGTTATTTAATATATGCTCTCTTCACATTATCGTTGTAGATTGATTACATAATGTTGTAAATACCAAAGAGTTACACTTTTTATTTTCAATGGGGTAGGGGAGGAGGAGGGCTGGGTATATGCAAAAACAAATATACTTGTATCCTATTCCTTAGATCCTGTTTATGTGATTTGAATTTAGAAATGATATTGTTTTGTTTGTTTATAGGTGTACTTTGAACTCCAGCATCATGCACCTCAGTTGAAAAAAGTGATCGACAACCAGCATTCTCGGTTACGAGAAATGCAGCAGAAGCTTTCGGAAGTTGAAAGAAAAAAAGAGAAGATTGAGGATCGCGTAGATCGAGCAGTTGAGCGTCACAGTTCCTTAGAAGAGCGTTTACAAAACTTGAGGAAGCTGCCTGGTTCACACAAAAAACCACTTTCGAAAGCCGAGAGAGATTTCAAGCTGGAACTCGGTAATTTTTCTACTACAGCTTTATTTTACAAGTTGCTATATACACCTAGCTATTATTCAATATGCAAGAGTCTAGAATTGTAACACTGAAATTAATACTTGTTGATGCAGATAAATTTAGTGGATTGGAATTGGATGCGTTGCACTATTCGATTGAGGCAGTAAGTGCAAGGTTGAATAGACATATTCATTCACCGCAGGCAAAAGAAACACAAAAAGCAGGAGGAAGAAGGGGGAACAGTATTAACAATAGAAGGATTGAAGATGATAATATATCTCAACTGAAATCGTCCCTCGCTAAACTCTCACTCTTGAACAGTGAGAACAGCAAAAAAGTCAAGCTCGTTGAATCTGCATTAAAGAGCAGAGACATCACCGATTGATTGATCATACCATAAAAAATTACTGCATTAGCTGACATTGTCCCCAACCAAATGTGTAACAAAAGAAATCTGAAAATTTGATCTGGTAGATTTAACGTTTAGAGTAACCGTGGGTGTTTTTGTGTGAAGTGTAATATGAAATACCACATTCGAAAAAGCAGGTGAAATTTTGGTCTCTTATTATTATGAATGTGTTGGGGAAGGAATTAATTAATACGCTAGTGAGAAATTACGAAACCCCCTAAAATGCTATTTCAGAAGCTTGGTCTATAACTAGAGCTTCGATTTAGACTGGAGGCTCCGGTTCTCTTTCTTTGTTCGTCTCGTTCCTTTTCGCTTTCTTTTTGTGATCCAAATTCCATAAAACTATAGATAGCTACTAAAAAGCAACTTAGAATTCGCCAAGGCTTTCAAATACCTTTGAGAGGGTGTTTGGGAAGTGAATCCCGGGAGCTAGTCATAGCCTTTCAAATTTTATCATGCAAATTCTACACAAATTTCGGTAAACAAATCGGTACAGGGCCTACATTAGTTTCTTTATTTTCTCTTTCAATAATAACTTAAATTGATTTCTTTATTTTCAAGATCAAATTCAATCAAAATATATGCATATTCTTGTATTTAAGCATATAATTTTTTTTTCTTCTTTCTTTCTTCCTTCCATTAGCTTGTTTTGGAGAAAAATATCTTATTTGTTTTCTTTTTTTGCTGTCCATATTTGTTTTAAGTTATATTGTATTTTGTTTTGTTTAGAAAAATTGAGTAGGGGTAGAAATGGTAATATATGTTTGTGCGTTTAGGGGAAAAGGTAAATTTACTTGTGTGAAAAATAAGAAAAAGAAGGAAAAAGGAAAACAAACAAAACCCGCAAAAACTACTAGGGCTACGATTACACAAACAAACGATTAGGGCTTCGATACGATTCTAGAGAGAGAGAGAGAGAGAGAGAGAGAGAGAGAGAGAGAGAGAGAGAGATGGATCCTACGTCCGATGATCGGAAACCAAGGATCAATCGGATAGTTGAGCGGCTGAATCAATTGCGTGAGGATACAGAGAAGAAGGAATTGGAGGTGGAGAGAGCTGAAAAGCTCAAGTTCAGGATCAGTAAGATAGTTACTCAACTCAATAAATTGCAAGCAGATGAATCCGGATCCGAATCAGAATCCGAATCCGAATCCGAATCCGAATCCGAAACCGAATCCGACACCGAATCGCGTATGTGTGAAGAACGGGATCGTAAACTGGAAAGGGTACTGGAACCTGTTGAAGAACAGACACTCGATTCCAATGATCCGTTTAGGTTGAGGCGCCCCAAGACTAAGGGAGGAGAGGATGATATTCAATCAATTCAATGGGTATATATATATATATATATATATATATATATATATATATATATATATATATATATATATATATATATATATATATTATTTTGATTATAATTATTATTATCTTCAATTATTTGACCCTGTCTGTGTCTGTATGTCTGTGTTGTGAATTCAACAATATAATATAGTTACAGGGAGGATATCACCATTTGCTGTATGAGCCAGCTTTAACCGGCAAAGATCCCAAAACTGTGGAATATGTTCGAAATTCTGCCCATCTAGCAATTGATTCCTTCAACAAACGAGAGGTGTCTTTTCATTCTTTTTTTCTTTATTTTATTTTTTTTTTTTTAATTTTTTTTTTAATTTTTTGAATGTGTGTAGAAGACGAAATACAGGGTGGTGGATGTGGTTGCAGCAATCATGAGACTGTGTGTAGGTGAGTTGGTGCAATTTGGATTTAGCGCCATCCAGGAAGGTGATGCGGATGCCACAAATTTCGATGCAAGGATTTTGTATGGAACCCAACATAATACTCAACTCGAATATGTTCGTATTTCTTGATTCACCTCCAATTTCTGCACACACCCTTATTAATATTATCTGCATATTGATGGTAAAACATATATATATATTTGTTATTTATGTTTACTAGTAACCCTTGTCTTGCACGGGTACCATTATAAAATAAAAGATATTTAAAACTTAATATGTTGAATATCGCAATTGAGAAATCAAACCTAAGGCTCTATAAGTAAAACATATTGTCATTTGCCATTTCTTGCTTTGTTGTTTTTCAATCCTCAAGAGTCAAGTGAACAAAACCCTGTAGTAGATCTGAGATGAATTACAAAATACTATGCATGTATGAAAACATATGTAAATTACCAATATAGGGGTTATAAAAACGATCAATAGATTGGTACAGGTAAAAACCAAAAAAATCAATTTTTACAGCACACAAATAATCAATTTTTACAGCACACAAATTTACCTATCAAATGTTCTCAGAAAAAGCAGCAGAACAAATACCAAAATTGTATTTCCGTAAGGCAAGTCTTCATAGGAGCATTATGCGCTTTAACAGTCCATCTATCAACTAAAATAACCAATGTTGTCGGAACCGGACCGGCCGGTCCGACCGGTTCAACCGGGACCCGGTGATGGCGCGGTCCGGTTCGATACTAAGAACCGGAAAAATCAAAAACCGGGGTCAGTTAATTTGGACCCGGAAAGGAGTCGGTTGAACCGCGAAAAACCGCCGATTGAACCGCGAAAACCGCCGGTTGAACCAGTTGAAAACCGGGTTAAACCAGATTCAATATCAAAACATAAAGGGAACAGATGAAACGGAGGGGGAATAATGTTTGGTTTTTCGATTTGCTGTACATTTAGTGAAAGATTTGATTATGCGTATTTAGTTGTGAGGGGAAGCACCATTGTTGAATGGAATGAAGAGACGGCACAAAGAACTAATTAGGGTTTGGGTTAGTAATTTATATTGATTCTATTATTAAATAATTAATTATCATTTATATTGTAGAATCAATTTTCTTTGTGTTTCAAATATGATTATATAATTAATAAATAAAATAAAGAATTAATTTTATGTTGATAGTTAAGGATCAAAATATGTTTTAATTTATATTAAGATAATCAATTTAAAATTATAAATAAATAATTTAAAATTAAAAAACTCGGGTCGAACCCGGTTGAACCGGTCCACCCGTGACCCAAATGTATAGCCGGTTTCGTGTCCGGTCCGGTTCTGAAAACATTGAAAATAACCACACAATTGAACCAAGCAATATCAACCTGAAAACCTTGTAGGGCTTCCCGAACTCATGTAGTCCCTCTGTAAGAACAGGTTACGCCTTTTTCCATGTAACTATGTCTCCAAGATATTTCTCTGGTTTAGAAAATAAAATGAGGATATTTTCTTCTTCAATATCCACAAAAATCAGGTTTTATATGTACATAAAGGTTATGGTTTATATGCACTTAGAAGTTAGGAACATGATAATGATAGATATTCTTCAGAAAAAAATATACATAATAGAGTATAACATAATTTGCACTTAAAAAACTAGTTCCAGATTTCAAGTACAACCAATCTATTTTCTATCCGTGGTTTGATTAAATCATAAGTTGTTTAAGGAATGACATAAGAATTAAGAACTATCGGGATTAAATCCACACCCAAATTCAGGTTGGAGTTCAGGTCCAGACTATTGTCCGAAGAGAAATTAGACGAATTCCAATTTCATCTTTCCATTGCCATCTAATAATTCTCCTCTTAGATTCTCTAATCGATAATTCAAATCCGCCAGACCCAACTGCAAAACCAGGAACATCAGATTCTACACGACACAGAACAATTACGTACTCTTCATCTTGGCTTCCATAATTTATCCAAGGTAGCAACAAATGACAGAACCTACCAAAACAAGGTTGAAAATTGAATATAATATAGTCCTTAAATATTCAGCAGATTTAGTGAAAAAAGAAGAAGAAACCCCTTAAATGTTCACTCATTTTTGTCTGATGAGAAAGCTTCTTTCGTCACGTAATCCCAGCCCCTGACATCACTTGCTTTAACAAATATAATGACCAAAACTGCGGAGTCATATAGAAACTTGTGCACATCAGGGAGCCTCTATATTTTCGATCATCTCATTTATCGTAGTTGTTAATTTAGAGGCATTCCCCGTCATTCCCGTATCATATTCTTCATCATGTGTCTACAACAAACAAATGGGGTTAAAAAGCGTTGTATGAATTTCTAGCAAAAACCGAATGAAAAAAAATCAAACATTCATATCTATTCCTAAATTGTTGGATAAGATCATCATCATATGATATCCTTTTAAGAGCAATAACCTACCAACACGCTGATTTCTGCTTTGAATAAAATGTCTTTACCAAAAAATGCATAGTCGCGTCCAACTGACCTATGCAGTACGCATTTCATCCACGGTTACAATTTTCTCTCTTTCATCCCCTTTCATTACAAAAAGAAGATCGTGCAGTGTTTTCTTCGGAGTGGACGGTTTTTGTGTGTAAAAACTGTCAAAATAAAAATTGACTAAAATGCCCTTAGGTTTAGGTATAGGGTTATAGTTGAAAATAATATCTTCCTTTTATATATAAGATGTATTAACAAAAATACATCTAATCTCCCTCACGCCCCGGGGCGGACCCAGGGGCTTTTAGTTGGGGGGCCAAAATATGAAGGTGACTAAAGAGAAGGAATTTTTTTCTTTTTTATGGATTAAAAAGTGTACAAATTTGAATTTTGAAGGGGCCAAAGTCTATAAATTAATAGATAAATACCAAAATGCAATTAAAAAAGTAATAGAATATAGATGAATATTTTTTTCCTGCAAGGGCGGGAGCCCCCCGTAGACCCCACGTACCGTTTTTGTGTGGAAAAACTATCAAAATAAAATTTGACTAAAATGCCCCTTGTTTTAGGTTTAGGGTTATAGTTCGAAATATCTTCCTTTTATATATAAGATGTATTAAAAAAAATACATCTAATCTCCCTCACACCCAAGGGCGGATCTAGGGCTTTTAGTTGGGGGGGCAAAATATGCGGGTGAATAAAGAGAAGGAAAAAAGTATTTTTTTATGAGCTAAAAGTGTACAAATTTTAAATTTTGAGGGGACCAAAGTCTATTAATATAGGTGATTTTCTTTTCTGCAGGGGCGGGAGCCCCCCTAGACAACCCCACCACCCCCCCCCCCCCCCCCCACCCACGTACCGTCTTTGTGTGATAAAATTGTCAAAAGATTAAAATACCCCTAGTTTTAGATTTAGGGTTATAATTCAAAATATCTTTCTTTTATATAAGATGTATGTTTATAAATTACTAGTACGGGAGACGATTTTGAAAAAAAACCAAAAAAAAAAAATATTTTTGATAAAATAATGGAACAAAAAATTTCAAATAGTTCAATACAAATTGATATAATTTTTTAAATGAGGCAACTACAACACAACTTTGTATGTCCTTATATCGTCAAATCTTAATACGTAAAAGGGCCCATTTTAGATAACCCTTGGAGTGGGGTTATTTATATGAATGGTGCAAAGATAATTTTTCTCAACAAGAATGGTGTAGTTTTTTCTTTTTTGAATCACAGAAGTGGCGTAAATCACCACATTCAGAAGCAATTTCTGGGTTTCTCTGACCGATCAAATCAACCGCTGCCAAAAGAGTATTTTCATTGCAAACCTTGTCGGTCTAGAACAAGGAAAAGAGTACCCCCTATTTACAATACAACGTTTACGAAAATCACGAAAGCCTAGTTTATCTAATAAAATTAAATGTCTAATAAAACTAGGGAGATCTCTAATAGAACTATACTGAATCTTCAATTTATGGCCATGAGCCGATTTGGCTAGCCTGTCAGTCGGACGATTTCCTTCCCGATAAATATGAACCACTCTTCTATTCGCCGAAAGGAGTCTGCGAATGCACCGGATAACATAATTTAATTCCCAAGCAACAACCATATTTTGATAAATCGTGTGGAACTAGTTTTGCATCGAATCCTTTCTCTAGAGAAATATGAATCCCATCTAAAATTGATGCAGATTCTGCAGAAAGATGAAAACCATGCCCATAAAAGTAAGAAAAACCATGAAGAAAGTGTCCATCGCGAGTCCTCAATATATATACCTCCGCCCGAGCACTCATTTCCATGCTGATATCCGTTCACGTTTGATTTGAACTTGAGGTGATGCTGACGGAGTCCATTGGATCCAAAATGCCCTTTCCTTAACATGCAAATTAAGGGATTGCATGATAGCTTTCCCCAGGTTTGACGACGAAGATTTGATCACCAAGGGAATGATATATATTCGTGATGATGATAGTCATGGTATTCATCGGAATATCCTCGAAAATGGATCGACATCGATTCTTCCAAATTTCCCAGCAACCAAACATTAAGATGCCAAGTGCCATTAAACCCTCTTGCGAACTGATCCTAAAACCAGCCGTCCAAGCTTTGAGTAGATGCGTCAAAGATTTGTTGGTGCTCCAGGGATAGATAAATTTTATACTCCAGAGGTTGTAGCTTAGCTTCTTTGAATTGCATGGTTTGGTGTTCATCAAGAATCCCATCTTGAAACCATCTGTCTCGCGAGAAGTCAACATGACCCTTGCCCACAATCCAACAACTATTATTCTCCAATAATATTTGCAAGTGTTTATGAAGCTCCCGCCAAAGAAGAGATAAATGCAGCGGAGGTCCTTTTCTGAAATTATCGCCATGCAATATTTCCACAAGGAAAGAGTTTGTTTAAACATCGGAGGAGAGAGTATGATTAGGCGGATATAAAGGACCGATTTGATCAGTGTGATGCGACCACCAAATGATAGTAATTTCGATTGCCATGCAACCAGCCGATTCTGTAAATATTGTATAAGATAATCAAAGTGTTGCACCAAGAACCGACCTTTGTAGATGGGAACCTCATGATATTTTAATGACAGCAAATTATGAGAACATCCACTCCAATCTTTGAGCTGAGGGATTTTAGTCGCCTGAATTCTCTTGGAGGTGTAAAAGACACTTTTTTCAAAAGTAATCAGCTGGCCCGAGGACTCCTCGTATTTTAAACATTCTTCGAAGATTCTTAACCGAAGACTTGCTTGCACCCATTGGTGAATAAAACATGTTGTCTGCATAAAAGAGATGGGATATATATATATATATATATATATATATATATATATATATATATATCTATCTATATATATATATATATATATATATATATATATATATATATATATATATATATATATATATATATATATATATATATATATATATATATATATATATATATATATATATATATATATATATATATGGAGCGAGCCCCGTCTAACTTTATACTTATTCATTCGATTTTGCTCCTCCAGTCGTTTGATGATGAGGGTTAAGATCTGTTGAGCAATGATGAACATTGGAGATAGAGGGTCGCCTTGTCTGACCTCTCTAGAGGATTTGAAATGGCCAAACGATTCTCCATTACTTAAAAGCGAATACCAAATATTGGAGAAGGATCGTTACATAAGATCGCATACTTGGTTAGAAAATCCCAGAACTTGCATTGCTTTAAGCAGAAACCGCCATTCAAGTCTATCATATGCGTTAGCCATATCGAACCTAAGAATTAAATTCCCACCTTCAATTTTCCTGTCAATATTTGCGACTAATTCTTGAGCAATAGCAATCGATTCGTGAATACTTCCGCCTTTAATAAAAACTCGTTTGCTCTTCAGATATGATCACTGGAAGAATCTCGCTCATCCGAGTGGCTATAAATGGAGATAACTTTATGAACTAAATTACCCAAAGTAATAGGGCGAAAATGCTGTAAAGATTACGGGTTATGAATATTTGGGATAAGGACCAAAAGAGTGGTAGTCATGCCCTTTTAGGGAATATTTTCAGAATTCCAGCAACTGTCTGATGCACTGTCTCAACAGTTGTCTGAACTCCCCCTGCACTCCTGCACTGTTTCAGCAACTGTTAGATGCACTGTAGCAACAGTTGTCGGAACTCCCCTCTGTTCATGCCATCGTTACTGTTCTTTTCTCCCCCTTTCTGGGCAATCACCATGCATAGATAAATCAACATGGGCTAATGATCTTGATGTTTCGAGCAATCTGTTCAAAACTTAACAAAAAGATCAAACGAAGAGAGAATTTTGAAAGTAAGTAAGAAGAATCACCATACATGACGTGCACACAAAATCACAAACTCACAAACTCAATACCACACGATAATTGCAATGCGAAAATCAAAGGATAGTGATATCAAATCCAACATTAAATAACAAGGACTACAGACTTTGCCAAACTTCATACGAAACGAGGAAATGTGAGGAGTAAGCTCAATAGATCCGGCTGCAGCAAAAAAAATAAATTTAACAGGCACAAAAACAAAAATCCCGTCTCTCTCTCTCTCTCTCTTTTTTCTTTTTTTTTTTTTTTATTTTTTTTAAATGCCTAATGCAAGACAAGAAGTAAACATGAGAAATAAACATGAGTGAAGAGACATATGTGAATAGGTGTTGAGTGTAAATTTTACGCTCAATACGTTTACTTTACGTGGATCTTTTGTTTAGATTTAATTATATTTGTGATTTTAATTGATTGATTTTGTGTTTTATAGGTGAAAACGAGAATTAGGTGTCCATGAAGGAAAAAAGATCAAAAAGAAAGGAAAATGTTGCAAATAAGGAAATAAATCAAATTGGAAGAAGGAATCTCGCCACAACTTTGGCAGTGTCCACCATTTCGAGCATATCTCTCTCATACGAACTCCAAATCATCTGATTTTGGCGGCATTGGAAAGCTAATTTCAAGGGCTACAATTATTATGTGCGCAACATTCCAAAATTCGGACTCCAACATGGCGAAAATCAAAGAACAAGTCCTGATGGGGGAAAAGTGGCGGAAATTGATTCCTATTAGGTTTCCACTGCTTCCTTATCAAGAAAAGCCTATAAAAACAACAAGTCTCTGCACCATAAGGAGGAAATCATACACCACACAACTCGAGGAACGAAGATCAACGAAGACTCAAGCACAATTTTTCTTATTTAATTTATTTCTTTTATTTTCTTTATCATAAGAATCACGAGTAGCTAAGTCTTTAGTTTCTAGGATTTTATTTGGAACCCTATGTGGGATTTATGAACCCAATTCTATGATTTTATGCAAGTTTTAATTCCAGATTATTTCTTCTACTTGTTTTATTAAGTGCATGAACTTGATCAACTTATGTGCTTTTATGTTATTGTTAATCGCATGAATCGGAAGATCGGGTTAATATTTAGAACTGTGGTAGAAGAACCTTTGTGGTATTAACATAGGAATATAGTTAATCTCTTAGGTAGCCATTATTGAGATTTGTGCTTAATGCTGTGTTCTAGAATTAATTGCATAGGAATATAGTAATTGAATCTAGGGTATTAGAATCGTAATACACGCGGAAGCGGGTTACGATTATTTTAGCATCTCAGGTTAATAATCCGGGTTAATTGCTTGCAAAACTGAAGGAAGTGGGGGAAATAATAATCACATAGGGGGAAGAATAAAATCCTAGGCTTGTTTAATCTGATTAAACCTTCGTTTTTAATTGCTTTCGTGCTCTAGTCTTTTTAATTTGCTTTTTAATTTATTTTAGTTAATTCTCTCTAAAGTCGACTGTATAGGGTGGGCTTGATAATAATTGGTAGAATTTAGCGTCTAGGATTAAATAATAAAATTATCCCCGCGGGTTCGATATCCGGACTTTTAGCCCATTATATTACTTGTACGATACATGCACTTGCGTGTAGGTTTTCGGCCAACAAGTTTTTGGCGCCGTTGCCGGGGAATATTTTAATTATTTATTTTATTCTAGCTCTAAATTTGAACAATTTTCACGATTCACCCAAATTAATTTTTATCTTTTATTTTTTTTATCTTTGGTTACAATTTTTGCGCACTTCAAACGGGATATGAATGGCTTCCGTCTGGCGAATACCTCCAAAATACCTATGATATGCCGTCACTTTGTTCAGTATGTGGTGGAGATCATTACACTAACCAATGTTGGTATGCACCGAAAACGAATAATTTCATAGATAACACCAACGACGGTTATTGGAACACATACACCAACATGCCACGAGAACCCACTGTTCAGGAGTGTTATTTGAATTCCGTCCTTGAAGAATTTATGAAATCCACTCAAGCATCTATCCGAAGGCTGGAGATACAGTTAGAAGAATTCAAGCGCCACAGGTCTCTCGAAAATATTTCAGACAATATCGAGAATGTTTGCAACAAAGAAAATCTCTCTGAAACTTGTAGTGAGAAAAATCCATTAGACCTAGAAAATAGTGTCGATGAGAGGAAAAAAGAAATTACGAAGACGCTTAAGGATGATGAATCTGACAATGCAATCGAGCTCAACTCCAAAGATGTCTCGGAACAAGAGAAGAAGGAGATGGATGTGGTTAGTGCAAATATTCAAATTGAGGATATTATTGTTGTTCATGACGTGGCTTTAAAGGCATCAATAGAGGTTGATGAGAAGACGAATGTGTTTGAAGTGGAGGTTATACGCGGACGTGAGGTTTTTGTGTACCAATTTGAGGGAGCGGGTGATGAAGATCCCATCTTGGCTTCGTACCGATTGATTACAACCAAGAAAGATTACAAGCTAAAGTGGACCATGACATATTGCAATTATATCCCTGTATCGGTTGCAATTGAAGGGAAAAAGCTCATGGATGGATGCGCAATCTACAAGGCTTTGGATTGGACATAACAATTTCAAGAAGCAAAGTCCGGCTGAAGACTTAAAATTTAGCGCTTCTCGGGAGGCAACCCGAGCATTTATCGTTTTTTCTCATATGTTTTCGTATTTTTAGTTGTTTTTAATTTTCTTAAAATATATATAAGCGTGCAATCTAATAATTTAATCATGTTTGAATTTTTAGGTCGAAAAACGGACACAAAAAGCCCAGACGGCCGTCCGGAGAAGTTACGACGAGTTGTGAACCTACTGTTTGTGGGACGGCCGTCCAAAAAACAGTGCAAAATGTGGGACGGCCGTCCGGAACACCCCTGGATTTTTTTTTTTTTTTTTTTTTTCGGAAAAAAAAAAGAAAAAAAAAAAGGTGTTTGCTTGAAAGAGGAAGAGATGGAGGGGTGCAACACGTGAAGGACGTTTCGACTAATCAAGGTGTATTCTATCCTTAAACTTCGTTTTAATTACATTGAGGATAATGTAAATTTTAAGTTTGGGGGTGGAAAAACACATTTTATGTGCTTTATATATTTTAGATTGCATGCTTTTGGATTTTTCTTTTTCTTTTTAGTCGTTTTCGTTTATTTATTGTTTTCTTAAAAAAAAAAATTTGCTTGAGTCGAACGCATCGATGAGTTATGATGATGAGAGATGATCAATGTTTGATGATGAATTGCTTGTTTCGTGTGATAAGGATTAGATGTTTGTTTAGCTTTCGATTCAATGGAACTTAGAAGCGAATTATTTCTAGGAATCACATTTTGTGCATTGCTTTGGTTGACTGTTTTGTATTTTAAATTTGGAATTAATTTGTGCTAGATCATGCTATGTTCGGTTTTAAAACTCAACTTAGTAAATTTATGATACGAAGTATTGAGTAGTGAGTGATTTGGGATATGATTTGGGCTTTCTTTGAACCGTTTGAGCCTTTCAAGCCGACTTTTTTATCGAAATTATCCTTAGAACCTTGATTTGAGCCTCGGAGAAAAGGTGTTATTTCTTTTAGCCAATGTGTATAAGGTAGAAAAGTGGAGATTTTTGAAAAATTGCCCCTTGGAGTTCGGTCGAAATTTTTTATAAGATCTCTCTTCTTCTTAAAAAAAAAAAAAGAAAAAAGACGAAGAAGTATATAGGCTTCTATATGCAAAAGTGGAGACTTTTGAACTTTTGAGAATCGAGTTTATTAAAGTCCTTAGAGGTGAATTCATTGTTTCAAACGCCTCTCAATTCAAGAATAATAGCCACATATACACATATTTCCTACCTCGAACCAAAGAGCCTAACAATTGGAAGCCACAAAGCCCCAATGATCCCAATAGCTTAACGTTTGATATTAGTAGAGTAGAATAATTTGGTGAGTATTTGGAGTCAAACATATGCATGTAAGCATAAATTTTTTCTATCTTTAATTTACAAATATTGGATGCTTGAAGCAATTGCATGATTTGTGGTTTTTGGCTATGGTAAGTGACTAAGTGCTTTTGAATTTTGAGCTTGCGAATGCCAAAGAATTTTCATTATAATTACAAGTTCTGAAAACGTGAAGTTGATCATTAATCTATGTGATGAGATGCGGTAGTTGAGTTACTTGCTTACGATTAGATTTTGCTTGAGGACAAGCAAAAGTTCAAGTTTGGGGGTGTGTTGAGTGTAAATTTTACGTTCAATACGTTTACTCTTTACGTGGATCTTTTGTTTAGATTTAATTATATTTATGCTTTTAATTGATTGATTTTGTGTTTTATAGGTAAAAACGAGAATTAGGTGTCCATGAAGGAAAAAAGATCAAAAAGAAAGGAAAAAGTTGCAAATAAGCAAATAAATCAAATTGGAAGAAGGAATCTCGCCACAACTTTGGCAGTGTCCACCATTTTGAGTAGGGCTGAAAGTCGGAAGGATCGGATCAAAATTAGCCTTTTCGGAATATTTCCAAAAAAATTCGGAAGTACAAAATCAATTCCAATTCCAATTCCAAAATTTTCGGAATCTAAAAATTCATTCCAATTCCAAAAGGCCCGGAAATTTCGGAATTTCAGATTTTTTTTGGAAATGACATAAGTATTAAAATTTCGAAACTTCGCTGAAAATTTCATAATTTGCTAAAAATAAAAACATCCACGTCGATAAAAATAACTACTAAATTTCAATTCAAAAAATAAATAAAAATAAACGACATCGTAATATCCAATAAAACTTCTAGCAAAAATTAAATAAACTCTTTGGCTTTGCACAAGAAATAATAAACGTAAAACTAGGGTTTTACATAAAATAAACTAGGGCTTTTTTAGGTGACATGGCCCATAAAGAATAAATACAACTAAATAATGTAAAATAAGTATAATATATATATATATATATATATTACTCAAAGATGTATTTTTTGGAAAAAAATCGGAATTTTTTCGGAATTAATTTCGGAAATAATCGGATCGGAAATCGGAAATTCCAATTTTTTTTATATAATTCCAATTCCAATCCAAAAAAATCGGAAAAAATCGGAAATCGGAATTTCGGAATTCAGAATGAAAAAAATTGTTCCAAAATCGGAACTTTTCGGATCGGAACCGGCGGAAATCGGTATTTCCGTTCCAACTTTCACCCCTAATTTTGAGCATATCTCTCTCATACGAACTCCAAATCATCTGATTTTGGCCATTGGAAAGCTAATTTCAAGGGCTACAATTCTTATGTACGCAACATTCCAAAATCCAGACTCCAACATGGCGAAAATCGAAGAACAAGTCCTGATGGGGGAAAGTGGCGGAAATTGATTCCTATTAGGTTTCCACTACTTCCTTATCAAGAAAAGCCTATAAAAGCAACAAGTCTCTACACCATAAGGAGGAAATTATACACCACAAAACTCGAGGAACGAAGATCAACGAAGACGCAAGCATAGTTTTTCTTATTTAATTTATTTCTTTTATTTTCTTTATCATAAGAATCACGAGTAGCTAAGTCTTTAGTTTCTAGGATTTTATTTGGAACCCTATGTGGGATTTATGAACCCAATTCTATGATTTTATGCAAGTTTTAATTCCGGATTATTTCTTCTACTTGTTTTATTAAGTGCATGAACTTGATCAACTTATGTGCTTTTATGTTATTGTTAATCGCATGAATCGGAAGATCGGGTTAATAATTAGAACTGTGGTAGAAGAACCTTTGTGGTATTAACATAGGAATATAGTTAATCTCTTAGGTAGCCATTATTGAGATTTGTGCTTAATGCTGTGTTCTAGAATTAATTGCGTAGGAATATAATAATTGAATCTAGGGTATTAGAATCGTAATACACGCGGAAGCGGGTTACGATTATTTTAGCATCTCAGGTTAATAATCCGGGTTAATTGCTTGCATAATTGAAGGAATTGGGGGAAATAATCAGCACATAGGGGGAAGAATAAAATCCTAGGCTTGTTCAATCTGATTAAACCTTCATTTTTAATTGCTTCCGTGCTCTAGTCTTTTTAATTTGCGTTTTAATTTATTTTAGTTAATTGTCTCTAAAGTCGACTGTATAGGGTGAGCTTGATAATAATTTGTAGAATTTAGCGTCTAGGATTAAATAATTAAATATTCCATGTGGGTTCGATATCTGGACTTTTAGTCCATTATATTACTTTTACGTACGTGCACTTGCGTGTAGGTTTTCGGTCAACAATAGGATATTGCATGGACAAACAAAACATATGGGATTTATCTTTATATTCACGATAAGCGCAATCCCCAAAAATCCGACTGCCAATGCAACCAATAAACTTAATAATCTCAAGTCAAACACAAAGATGCTCTTATTAGGTAGCGTACACACACGTCTAATGGTAGCTGTTTCCCACGAAAAACTGAGCAATTAAAAGGAACGAGATTATGGTGGTCGTGCAATGTGTAGTCCCCTGGGCTTTCTAATTGAGCTTTGTAGTAAGTGTTCGGTCAAGTGGTTTACTGGCTCGACTCAACTAGGCTTCGAACTATTCACTGACCATATATATAATTTATATTGGCCGTGCAATGTGTAGTCCCCTGGGCTTTCTAATTGAGCCTTGTAGCGAGCTTTCGGGAGATGGAGAAGAAGAGAAGAAGATGGAGAGAGCGTGTTTTTATGAAGATTTGTTCAGGAGAAATTTTTGGAATATCTTCAGCGTAATTGCAGTGGTTTAGGAAGATAGTTAACTTCTATGAATGTATCTATTTTCTCGTAAGATTGGGGGGGTCTTTTTCTCACACAAAATATGAGGGTACACATGGTAAATCACTAATTGAGGGGGTTTGCCTTATTAAAATTAAATGGGGGTGGTTAGTCCTAATATTTTTCTTACTGAGGGGTTTATATCTCATTAACCCTTATTTTTAAATATCTTTTTATATATGTGTTGAGTATTTATAAATAATATGTAGAAATATATTTATATTAAATTTTAAAAACCGATTTATTTTCAATTTATCACCGATTAATCATCGCCGCACCAGTTTATCATGAGTCGGGGTCTGACCGCCTCCGACCCGATTACCGCTTTTTACAACTTTGCCTTTAACCTATAAAAGTATTTTTGAGAGAGGACTAGCTAATTTTCTCTTAAAAAATTGTGGTATTTCGGAAATTGGAGTTTTTGGGAAATTGGGGGGTTTTGGAAAAAAACGACAAACGGTGGGTTGAAATTCATCGATTAGAAAAAAATGTGTATCCTACTTATATATATAATATTGCATTATTTTAGGGACCCCTTATTTGAAAATTATATATAACTAACCACCAAGAGGATTACATCCTGGTGCAAACCCCTTCTTTTTTGATAATTTGAAATACTCCCCTGGCCAATTTGAAGTATCTAAACATTAAATTAGTTTTAAACCCTATCCAACTCACAGTCGTCTCTCTTCTCCTCTCTCAACTCTCACATTCAAATCCGGCCCCCCATGATCTCCAACCGGCGATGTTGCTTCCCGGAGTCATGACTCTCTACGCTGTGGTTGGAATTCGATGGTTTAGCTACTGTTGGATTCCCCTCGTCGAGCTCTTTCTTTTTGTGGTGGTTTCATTCAGTTTGGAGCGTTGCATCTGTTTCTACAATCTACAAACACTTTACAGTCCGCGCATATTTCAACGACGGTGGGTCTTGCCGGTGGAGTAATTTGTGTTCCGGCAATTGGAATTTGACGGGTTACCCACCGTTGGATTCCTCTCGTCGAGATTTATTTTTTTAAGGTAATTTTGTTCAAATTCTTATGGTCTAAAATTTGTAGCATTTCGCTGCTATGGCCTCTCTCTCTCTATCGCTTAATCTCTTAGTGTTTGTTGATTTTTGAGTGTTTTGATGTTTCTTCATTTTTTGTTGATTTGCACTAAAATAATTTTTTTTTGTTGATTTTGCAATTGTTGAAAGACATTGATCCTCTGCTTGAAGGCGTCAAAAAATTTGGTTGAAGTTACATCGGCTTCAAGTTACAGTGTTCTACAGACTGTATACATTGTTGTACATCATTATACATTACTAGTTACATATAGTAACATGTAGTTACATATGCATATATTTGTTTATTTTTTATTTGTATTTGTTGGTTATGAGGTGATTTATAATAAAAAAAAATTGAAATTGTAAATTTTTGTTGTTGGGGTTTATCAATTTGTTTTGTATGAACTAATACCCGTGTGTACATAATTGGTCGACTAAAATTTTGGTTAAAAAAAAAGAACATAACTACGAATTACTATAGTTTACTACAATTACATGCAGTTATTTTCAGTACAGTAAACATAACGATTTAAAAAAAGAATAATTATAAAGTATATAAATAATAAATAATAAATTAAAAAAACAAAGTTTAAAAAAAAAATAGAAAAAAAACACTAAATGCAGGACTAGAAATATTAAATGCTGTTTGGCCGAATTTTTTTATAAGAAGAGTATACTGTATAGTACTTTCTTCTGATGAGAAGTATCACAAGGATAATTTCCCCCTGAGTTTATCCCTAGTTTATTAGGCATCTAGGGCTATATAAAATATATAGATATAAAATATAATTACGAACAAGAGAGAAAGAGATGGCTTGCCGTGGATCAGGCGACGGCGCGAAACTATCGAAAGTAGAGGAATTGGAGTTGAAATGGAAATTGGAATCGGCAAGGCAGGAGCGCAAGCTTGAAATCATAGAGATACACAGACAAGTCGAACAATTGAACAAGGAAACCCAATCGAAATCGAAATCGGAGAAGAGCAAGCTACGTATTCAAAAAATAGTCAGACAAGTCAAGAAATTGTGCCGTGATGAATCTGTGAATTATCGACCTTCGCCCAAGCCCACCGATTTAAGGATCAACAAGCACACCGTTTACCTATACATGTTCGGCGTATGTTCCCTTTCCTTTTTCCTTCTTTTTTTCTTTTTTTCTTTTTCCAATTAGTTTGGATTTATCCTAAAAATTAAATGCAGAGGCCCATGGCTAGGCTCATCTACGACCGAGATTTCACCGGCTATAATGATCCCTCAGCCGTCCAAGGTTTCATAGTTTATGTTCAAATTGCAATCAACGCCTTCAACAAAACACACGTATGTTTTTTTTTTTCTTTTTTTTTTTGTTTTTGTAAGGAGGATAACTTGCTAATTATGTGTTTTGTGTGTTAGTCGAGTGATTACAAGTTCGTGGAAGTGGTGAGACTATTCAGGAGTCTACCCATCGCTTACAATTACTCATTGTATTTCGTCTTTACCGCCAAACTCGATGATGCTGATGATGATGCCAAAACTTTACAAGCAGTCCTCAGATTTGCAACCGAGGAAATTCATGTTTTGTTAGTTGATTTCGTCGATCCATGTTCGATTCCACGCCTTGCTATTTAGCTGCTGCTGCTGCCGGTAATTTTTTTTATTTTTCCAATTCAAGATTTACTGTATTTTTGTTTTCTTGATTATGCTGCTATATGTTTAATAATGTTGTTAGCTTCCACTGTTCGGTGTTTCATTTAATTGTGGGTGTACTTGCTACATGTTGATCACTGAGAATCTGCATGTTTAAATTTTCAAAAGATGCTAGATACAAAAATCGAGTTAGTGAACTACTATTCTTCTTTCTCTCTGCTATGTTAATAGTGTCTACAGCCGGTCCCAGCTGTTGAATGGTCACTTCAACCAAAAGTTTAAACTGTTAGTCAAATGTATCATTTAATATCAATATCTACAATATGTCCCCTCAAGTGTAGACGAATTACATTTGTACCCTTGCACTTGAAATATTTGAAACATTTTGTTTTTTCCGAGAGTTGCAAGGGAAAAACAAAAATTTGATCCCGCGTTGTCATATATATTTTCATCCATCATAAACGTGTATAGTATTTAGTCAACAGTGAAGTTTCAATCTCGTTCTGGCAATCCATAGCTTCTGGTTTTTGATATTCAGTGGGTCTTGAACAGTGGATCTCGACTTCTTTGACTCATTCTAGTGTGTTTTTTTATATTCTATCAGCGAAAAAAGGAAGTTGATTTTCACACCTCCCGCATGCATCATTGAATCATTGTTTTTTCCTATTTCTTTCTACGACTTGGTACAACTTATGTTTACGTTAGTGAGATGTTGATGAATTATTTCTTGAGTAGTCGGGATTTTCTGTTGGACTTTTAGTAAAGTGGAAGTTATCAATTTGTGTTGTTCTTTTTCCCGATAATCTATTGAATGTTTAGGCGATTGCAATTTGTCTCTGAAGTATGTGCATCTTCTCAGTTGTGATATGTAAACTTGTGCTACAACAGCTTTCTATTGTATGCTTTTTTCACTACATTTTAACACCTGGGATTTTTCCGATTTTCCCATTTGCAGGTAATTCCAAAGTTAGAGAAGCTATAGGCTTATGGTATTCAATTTCGTGTTTTTCTTCATGTTTATTAATGGATTGTAAACTACCTTTATTTTGTGCATTTAGAATCTCCTTTTTATTTGCGAAAAATATCATGGGCAGTGTGGAGCTATGGTAAACGTATAATACATTGCATAGACATCACCGATTGATTGTGCCATCCATAATTACTGTGATAGCTAAGATTGTCATCCAAACGCTTAACGAAGATATCTAAAATGTGATCTGATAGAAGATATCTTGAAAGCTTAAAATACTCGTGGGTGTTTTTGTGTGAAGTGTAGTATGAAATACCACATTCGAAAAAGTAGGCGAAATTTCGTTTCTCTTATTATTATGGAAGTGTTGGGGAAGGAATTAATACACACGGAGAAATTACGAGAAACTCCCCTAACTGGTACTTCAGAAGCTTGTTCGATAACTAGAGCTTTGACGGAGAATGGAGGCTCCGCTTCCTGTTTATCTCCTTATCTCTTTCCTTGATGCTTTTAGCTTCTGCTTCTTTCTCCTATCCAAATTACATATATAATAGTTAGTACTAAAAAAAGCAACTTAATATCACCAAGACACGGCGTACGTAGTATTGAAGCCTCAACACATATTATCACTATAAGCTTCGGGTTTACTATTCATAGTGCATTTTTCCTAGTTGCAGTGCGCTTTCATTCATTTGTTGAAAAAAAAAATGAGCTTTTTTTCAAATTCTCTCAACCTCCAAATTATAAAACTTTGCAAATCGTGATTTTTTTCCCGATAATATCAGTTCAAACACAACAATTATCGATATGACCGAAATCGTTTCTAATTCTAACATAAAAACATTTTTGTTAAATTTCAACGTTTTTTATGCGCTTCGTGTTGGGTTCACGAAATACAACACTGCAATTTGTGTAACACAACACGAAATGCATAATATTTCTTATGTTGGTCCATTTCGTGTTGAATAACACAAAATACAAACATGCATTTCATGTAGAATAACACAAAATGCATGCTTGTATTTTGTGTTATCCAACACGGAATCCCTAAAAACATAAAAAATTTGAAACATTCCATGGAGATTTCATCAAAATCGAACATTCTGTTTTGGTGAAATCTACACGAAACGCATCAAAAAAATAATAATCTAAAGTGCCATATTTCGTGGTACAAAGCACGAAATGAATGAATCTGTTTCGTGTTTTGTAGCACAAAACAAAAGTTGCAATTTTTTTTTTGAAATCGATTGATTCAACCTTAAATCTAACCTTAATCGATACTTGGAGCAAGTCCACCCTTAGGCAAGGGTGTACTCAAGTTCGCCCTCATTTTACAATTCCCCCTATAGTATTTTATATTTCTATTTAGCCCACTCAAATTTTATAGATTAGCCCACCCAAAATTTCAATTAATGCAAAAGAAGCCCCATTTTTTTATTAATTAGCCCACCCAAAATCAAAATTAATGCAAAAAAAGTCCCAAATTTTATTAATTAGCCCACCCAGAATGCAAATTAATAAAAAAAAAAATTCTCGTTCTTTTTGGTTTTTCCTTTTCCTATTTTCAAAAAAAATCCTAAAAAAATCTTGGGGGCGCTGCCCCCGAACCCCCGAAAATTATAGCCCACCCTATACCCAGAATCCCCCGAATTCCTCCAAATTCCTGGACTCGCCGCCCATGATCGATACAATCAGGGCACTAAACAATAATACAATGTTAAATTTACATAAATAAGTAATTATTTATCTCAAATCGTTGTCGTAATTGCTCATTCAATTTCAATGAGTTCGAAAAATGGTTCAATTTTTTTTAGAGAGAGTTGTGAGGGTTTTTTTGTTGAAAAATTGGAAATGAATTACAGTCGAACTGCGAACCACGAGCCAGTAAAACCCGCACTATGAACAGTTGTAAAAATAAATTAATTCAATGCCTTGCCAAACTCATACCAACAATTTATACTAGTATATACACATTCACATCCGAACACATGATCTTCCATGCATATATATATGCAATCTTCAAAGCACACCATCAGATCACATTTCATACAAGAATTTGATATATAGTAATAGCAATATATGTATGAACTCCATATCATACAATTTTTATTTGAAAGAACTCAGAAAATTATATATATATATTGGTAAAATAGAAGAAAAGAGATGTATTTGACAAGCAAAAAGACTAGATTAATTAATAGCCTTGTATAGTTAATTAGTGCTGAATTGTGTACCTTGTTGTGTTCTTGATTTTTGTTGTGATCCTGATCATCTGTGTTAATATGAAGAGCATATTCCGGCGAGTACAGCTCTCCATGCGCCTCCCCGTTGTACGGCGGCGCTTCACCTGATGAATTCGATTTTTTGCTGCTCATCTTTCTCTTCTTCTTTTCGTCCCACTTGTTCTATTTTTTTTCCTCTGCAACTTAATTTGTGCTATTAATAAAAATTGTTGCTTGGGCTGACTGAATATTGAAATGTGGACACGTGTCTTTATTCATTACTTGGCGGTGCCATCTTTTTTTTTTTTTTTTTTTGGTGTGTTTATCCAGACTGAACCAACTGAAATTTGATACTCTGGGGCTAGAATTGAACTAACAAACATTTATTCTAGTACAAGTCAAATTACCAAAAACTCCAAGGGCCTAAATGCAAATTTCTCCAATTTTAGACCTGCCGATAGCCAAATACAATCATATGGACCAAATTACTAACTTGTAAATGTAGTACACAAGTGGTTATCAATTTTACAGGACGAAATAAAAATCTACATCTTAGTAATATAACCATTTAAATTAGCCGAAAGCGCTTTCGAGTAGCTTAAAATCCATAATCCAGCAGAAGAATAACACATCAATCCATGGGCCATTAAGCAAATCGAGTAAACGATTCTCGACAAAATTGTAGCCTTTTTAGACACAAAACAAACAAAGTAATATACATACACGCAAAATTTGCTTCTTTCTTTCGGATATGTCGTAACCTTGGAGCTTTCGCCTCGTCTCTTTCTACGCCTTAGAGTATGATATCAATTATCATGAAATATTCTTAAGAGACTTTTTACCTAAGAATTTGGTAATAACCGGCCATTGTACATTTTGTCGAGCAATTGTTTTGCATCTGGTCGCCTAAGAAGACCTTTGTTGTTCGGTACACCTGTTCCCAAACACACCGGACACACTAATTTCCCTCTACCTGCATCAATCACATCACCACCAAATTAAAAAAAAAAAATACCGATCGATAGAAAAAAAAAGTATGTTTATGAATCACGAGAAGTTGACAATTACCATAACAATTTGGACATTCGGTAAACTCGTAAACATCTTTAGCACGTTTTCTGTTGAGAGCTTTCCATTTTCCTGTACCACCACACATATCACCTAAATGAAGAGCAAACGAACCATCTCATGAACCTATACACGAACTCACCAAAAGTATACTATACTACTTTTGCGTTACACAATCAATAGTTTATGATACCAATTCACAAATGTAGACGACTTACATATGATAGCACCACTTCCCCCACAGTTGCGACAGCCTGGCGTTTGTATAGCAACTGCCTTAGGTGGATCGGAATCAGATATTACTGGACCTAATACCAAAGCCACCGTCGAACATAAACAACTCACACACTGACGCCGAGATATTTTAGTAAGAGACGCCTGTGTGTTTCAAACGACAATACATTTTTGTTATCGGAGATTTTGGAAACAACGTAGATCACTGCTAATTATTAAGCCTAGAAAAAAAACATTGGCTGCTTAGTAAGTTGTTTTTAACAACAGCCACTTGATCGAGAATCTCCGTCTTCTAACCAAAACTTGCTCACCGATGTTTAATCTCGGCACGACTTCTAGGTAAAGAACACCGGCTTAAGTTTCTGTTAGATGAAAAGAGTTCATTTTCAAAAGGGAGATTCTCAACCAGTGAATTCATTGTTTTTAATAGGATTGGACACCAATCTCGATTGAACCGCGATTTTCAGTGAGGAAATGAACGAGTCATCAAGAACATTGTAAAGTTCCACTATTATATAAATAGTAGGTAAGGTCAGTACACAAATCTACTTGCCACTTCTATCTAATGAAAAAAACTAGTCGAAGCAAATAGGAGAGGCAATTGAAGCTACTACTAGGTTAGATTGCATTGCCGAGACGAGTACTAAAATCAAATAACTAGGCACGTATTACAATTACATGGCGTAAGAAACAGATAAAAACCAAGCAAAACGATATGCCTAATCGAATCCGCATTGGTCATCAATCACAAATAAAGATTGAAGGCATGTGATGAAATAGCAATATATAAGAAGATGAAATAGGGTATTAATTAGAAAGGCGTAAAACGAAAACCGACCTCCTCTTTCTTGATAAGTTCTAATGAGTGGTCAGAACTACCACTTGAGGAGTTATCATCTTCCAAACTCGATGTAATGTTCAATCCAACTGCCTTCGAATTCAAACCTAAAACAAAAACTCTTCAGCAGCTATTTAACTACAATATAAACTACAAAAATTCATTTCTACCCATTCCTTGTAATTTCAATCCCTTTCAACTATCGAATTGAAATGAAAATTCATGCAATATTATATATGTCTTCTTTTGTTAACAATACATTTATACTGCTGCATATTAATACTAAACTAAACCAAAAAAAAATAATAAAAATAATAAAAGCCCATGAACCAAGCAACAGAAATTCAAGAAAGAGCAATGTCCCTTTATATTATCTTCAACAATGAAGGGCATTATTTTCAGACAACCTTATTTTGAGTAATATATCACAAATAAATCCGCTCGCATAAAATTTGGAAAATTCCATCTTCTTTTTTGACAAGATATGATTAATAATAACAGGTAAAAAGGATAAGAAGTGTTTGGGCACAGAGTAAAGTGGGGAAGAAGCTTACAACGCATCGAGGGAGGAGGCTTAGAGTAGTGTGTGAGAGAGAAACTTGATGTAGCTGAAGAGAGATGAGAAGCCATCTCTCTCTCCCTTGGTGAAACTTTCTTGGCGGAAAAAGATGAGTTTTTTATGTTCGAGTGGTGGTGATTTTTAATCAAAATGGCAAAAGATTTTATTAATGAAAATAATGAAGCACTCGGCAGTGTTCCACGTTGTTTCTTCACTTCAGTGATGGGCGATCATTTGGACACTGCTGTTATTATTAATCAATTAAATCGAACCAAATTAACAAATTAGATCGAATATAATTACATTTTTTTTTTAATTTTGAATATCCACATTATCCCTATTTCGCACACTAAATTACCATAGTTTTTTTTTTTTAAAGAACCCCTAGCCACTCGAAATATGTTGTAAACAAGGCACTCTACTCAATACCTTGCAAATCGCATAAGATATGAAAACTACACTAAACTGTTATGTGTGACAAACTTGCATAATATAACAAAATGCAGCACACATTTTTATATATCTCCGAAAGTTATATGTTAATATTATTGTTCGTGTACGATGTCAAGATGTTTTATCATAAAGCTAACTATGTATTAATTACTATCGCGTTTACCCTATGAACTATGAAATGCAACAAAATGACCCTTAGCATTTGTTAGTCTTTCTGTCCATTATGGATGATGTGGCACTTTGAACAAAATTGTTAATCTTTTTTTGACGGTTTTACCCTTCCATTAGAATATAAGAATAAAATCAAGTAAATGAAATAAGTTCTATTATTTCATAAAAATGGCAAAATAATTAAAGAAAAGTAAAAGTATTGTATTATAAATTTTAATAAAATATAAAATACATAAATATTTGATTTTTTTTTTTTTTTAATTCTTGAAACTTAACGATCATTTATTTCTCCTCATAATATATTTTTTCTTTTTCCCCAAAACTAATATTTTTCAATGAAAATTTCCATAATATTTTTATTATATTTAAACTATCTTGAAAATGAGAAGAAGAAAGAAAAAATGGGGAAATAATTTCTTTTTTTTTTTTATTTTTGATAAAAGGGGAAATAATTTTTCACTCTCGGATTATGGCTCGATAAATGGCATGAAAATGTCTTTTTGTATATTATAAAGCAAGGGTAAGAAGGTAATTACATTGTACAAACTAACGGTATCAAAATTCTTATCGTTGACTGGTAACATAAGGGGCCATTTTGTCGCATTTCGTAGTTTAGGGGGGTAAATGCGACAGCAATCATAGTACAGGAGTGCAAATTGTATTTAAACCTAAAACTTATTACAACTTACAAGGTGCCAGTGAAAATTGTTAATTAGCTTACTACAAAATACTTGACGTGTTGTTGTACATCTTATATTACGGGCATTCATTCGTTCTACAACATTATAAGTACATTGTCAAATTTACTTAGAATTTTACAACATTGTCGTCGGCAAAGTTCGTTTATGTACTGTCGTAATCCTTTAACAACATAAAAGGAGGATTGACGAAACACCTTTTTTTGTAGTGCAATCCTGGCAAGTGTTGGAGAGGAAATTAGAATTCGGGGCAAATAATACCGCGTGTACTGTCAGTTTTGAAAATTCGAATGCTCTAGTCAAGGATTATAATATTTGATTGCTTAATATACCCCTTAACCTAAGGCTCCATCCCAACTAAACGCATAGCCCAAGGTAGATATTTTAGAATCTCTACTGTACTGAAAATCTAAGTCCTTGTACCGCAAGAGAGTATGTGGTTGGTTGAGATTACTTCTGGAGGGTCTGCTAGTTAACCGCGTGGCTATAATTTTACAGTTGTTAAACTTACTCCGCCCATATTTAGAATTGTCTAGATTTTCCATGTCTAAAAGGTACGGAATCGTCTCGAGTCTTGCATCTTAATTCGAGAAAGGATAGTATATGTATAACTTGCATGCGAAAGCCCAAATATATTTTCTTGCTATATTTCATAAACTTAATTAAAAAAATATGTCATGTTTCACCCTAAATTTTCATATGGAATTGACTCGATAATCGAATCCTAACATGCGATAATACTCTTAGACGTTTTCAATGAACAATGTGTCATCAACGTGCAAAACTATATAGCCATCACCACACTTTTATTACACCTTTGTATACACAAGGGTTAATCAAAACCAAATGGCTTGATTGTACGATGAAAATGAATAGTTGAAGATATCTAATGCTTGCTTAAGTTCATAAATGAATCTCTCTTGAGCTTTTTACTGTAAATGCGCATAGCCATTAGTAACAAAACTTTCAGATTCTATCGTATAAATGTGTTCGTCAAAACTTCCATTAAGGAACGTTGTTTTGACGTCCTTATGTCATATTTCATTATATAGATGCATAAATACTATTTTGTCAATTTTGTGCTTATTATACATTAATTTAATTGAGCATACTTGGTGAAAATAAAATTAACGAGAAATGTATTTAGTTATATTGTATGATTTGTTTTTTCAAAATTTACACATCTTAGTTATACATGGCGTTATTATGTAATAAAGGGGAGTGAGTAGAACCGTCTAACATGGAAAGCTTAGACAATTTCTTTAAACTAAGATGTGAGAGGTTTGTAATTTCACTATCTAACAGTGGTTCATGTGAAATCAATCCTTTCTTTTTCAGTGTCTTTATTATTGTATATGGACATAAATATTATATCTTAGTTTAAAAAATATTATATTTTATGCGTCTTAAATTTTACATGATGCCTATTAGGGCAACTCCAACAGTTAAATGCAAATCTATTATTTGCATTTTTTACACATTTTGAGGTAAAAAACAGAACTCCAACAACATGATGGGAAAATGCAAATTTTAACAAATTGTAAATTTGGTTTCTCAAATTTGGAAAACCAAAGTTCAACTTTAACCAATTGTGCAAAAATAAAAAATAATAAAACAACTACAACCCATTTCCTTTTAATTTCCAAATTTACGGAAAATTCAAAATTAATATTTCTTAATAATAAAGACTAAATTAAAAAAATTAAATTCCAAAAAACTTTGCACAACTAAATTAATATATATATATATATATATATATATATATATATATATATATATATATATATATATATATATATATATATATAAACTTTGGAATTTAATTTTTTGAATTTAGTCTTTTTATTAAGAAATATTAATTTTTATTAATAATATTATTATTTCAAATAAATTTTTAAATGGTCGTTACAATATGGTCGTTCGAATTTGCTCGTTGAAATATAGTTGTTTAATTTAATTTAAACTAAAATTTTCTAAATAAATAAAATATAATAATTGTGTAAAATATAAACAATATTGTTGGAGTGTGAGGTTAAAAGTAATGGTGTATAACACTGTTCGTCTCTTAAATTATAGATATAGACAACCAATTTTTAAACAACTGTTGGAGATGGCCTTATGCACTTTATTACTCATTCTTTGCTATATTCAATCATGACTAAGAAAAATGATATTATTATATTTGGGGTTATTAGCAATAGTCCCTTCAAACTGCTATGAAATAGAACTATATTCACCCCTAAATTCATTATTTGCCATATCTACTAGCATTTTGTATTCCAATAATATTCTTTACTTACATAAATCAACATTTATTATTATTTTCGAATGCTTTTTTTTTTAAATATTTTTTTTTATATTTTTCTAAATTTAAATTTCGTTAATTTTATTACGTCGAATATGACTATAATCGAATATGACTGTAGTCAAATATGACATCCGTGACGCTCCGGCCACATTCGTGGTGGTCGGTCTCGCCTCAAAACCCCTTCACGTTTTCAGTCATCTTGTGGTAGAAATGCGAATGGATCTCCAACAACGACAAATATTCAATTAGGCCAAGGGAAACTGGAAGAAGGAGGGTGATGACAGTGGTGTCAATCTGGAAGGAGAGCGGCGACGTGGTGGTGGTGGTGTACAAAATCTCGCCACCTATTAATTCTCTATAGCTCATAACAACAAACTTCCATCACGATGAAGATTAATTCCAGACCACCAACTCCCAGTTCGAAACACAATTTGAAACCCAGAATCAACAAATCCAAAATAACCACATACCCCAATTAAAATATAAAATTCCCCGAGATTTTAATCTCCGACAAATTGACGAACTTCCAAAGTTGGATCCGGATGAATTAATGTCTACGTCGTTGGATATGATGTCGAATGACGCCAGGATTGGCAGGCGGGAGAGAGAGTGAACGGAGGTGGAGAGATTTTTAATGAGAGAGAGACAGAGAAGTTTGGTCTTTTCTTATTGGTTGGGGGTTTCTCACAATTTTTTAACAAAATGAGAGATTAGGTGAAAGTCCTTAAAAGATATTCTCTATAATTATAAGAACAAGCGTTTTTTTTTTCTCCTAAAAGTTCATGTGCCCTCTCCTGCTTTGGATCTAACGCTAGATTTGGAGTCTCTCTAACGGAATTGCTTTGGAAAACTAACAAAAATAGTGATGATGATTTGCATAGGTCTGTTATATTAATAAGCAACTACTTAGTTAAAATAAAACTAACAAGAACGGTGACGATAATTTGCACAACTTAGTTATTTTAATAAGAAACAGTTTAGTTAAAATGTACCGAGTAAAAAAATTTAAACAAGAATAGATGCATCCCACAATTCATACAAAACTTACACAAACATTTTCGAAAACTTATTTACAGAGCTTAGTTACATAATGAGCAAAAAATTAGTAAAAACACATGCATTTCATGCAATTACATACCTTAATTACAACATCTTAGTTAAAATAAATTGAATAAAAAGAATTAAGTCTCTGATCCATCACCATCACCAAATAATTCTTCATATTTTTCCTTTTTGATTTCCATGATTATTAGATTACATCAGAGGGGAAGGAGTGTAAGCAAAATCTATGTGCGTACGTGTGTGTGGTTGCATATGTGTGTAGGTGTTTGTGATTGTGTAATGTGTGTAAGTAGGTGTGTGAGATTATGCATATGTCTATGTGAGTTTCCATGATGGCAACAACGGGGAGCAAGGGTGGAACGGATTTGACGGTGTGCAGGGTTGGACGGGATGTGATGGAGTGCAGTTAAATTAGACGAGATGAAGGCTTGTTTGAAGAACAATAGGACTTTTAGCAAATTCCAAATATTCGTATACCCTGATGTGATATAGTATTAGTGCACATCAATGTTTAACAAGTTGCTCCTACCAAAAAATTGCATACAATAAAAAGAATTAAAATGAACTGAGTTTAGTTCAATATATTCTATATACAGGGGTATTGCATATTAACCCATTATATATTACTTATTTTTTAAAATTACTTGTCTTTTCATATACTAGAATCTATTTTTAATGTTGTGAGTTTATTGTCTGGCCAACTAAATTTGGACAAATACAAATAGGTCCATGACAAGGAACTTAAATGCATAAAAGTCCAGACGAAAAACAGTTTCGCAAATAAACTCATTACTATGTCTTTTATCTAAAGTACCCCTCATAATACATAGTTTCATCAATTCTATCAATTATACTCTAACTTCATCAATATTACATATTAACCCCGGATTTGAACAAATATATCACATTAACCCCCATTTTGATAATTATTTGAAAAAATATATTTTTTTTAGAAAAAAATTCTGTTTTTTTTTTCTCCGGCCAGATTCCGACGGTCTCTGGCGTTGATTGTTTCTTTTTGTTTTTGTTTTAAACTTGTTTTCTCTCTAAATTACTATGTTAACAACAAAATTATTGTCTGAGACAGTAATATTGAATGCCAACATAGTAATATTACTAATATTACAGTCCCAAACAGTAATATAAATAATATTACTGCCCACATACAGTAATACTACTTCAGGAGACATTAATATTACGATCAGAGAAAGCAATATTGCAGAGAAAGCAATATTGCAGGTCAAGACGATAAAATTAATTAATACACTAATATTACTGTCTTTTACTGCAATATTATTGTCTCGGATAGTAATATTGCATGGCAAGACAATAATATTTATGAATTTTTTTTCTATGTTTAAAAAAAAAAAAAAGTTAACGACGGCTGACTTGTTGGAAAAAAAATTCAGAAAAAACAAAGTTTTCAAAAAAAAAAAAAATCAACATCGGAGACCAGCAGTCTGCGGTGGCGACGATCGAAATTGGGGTCAAAATTGGAGTAATGGTCAAAATTGGTTGATTTGTGAGATTGGACTAAATTGGGGTGTAAATCATGAATTGAAATTTAATTAGAGTTTTAAGGAGTTGGGGCAATTTTAGTATATATGAGTGAGTTTTCCTTATTAGCAAATAAAAGTTTGAATGATGTGGATAAAATTGTAAGACAACAAAGTTGGATCTCCTCTTTTTTTTTTTTTTTTGTTAATTAAATGTTCTTGTCATGGGCATATTTACCATTTGCCCAATAAATTTATTATATATAAGCAATATTTAAATAAAATTAATTTCATAAAAACTTACATTTTGTTTTAATTTTCGTAAATAACTTGAAAGATATTTTGAACATATTTTCAAATTGTTAGTTCACCTTGTGGACACAACCAAGTATTCCTAATTCCCCTCTTAATCTATGAAAGAAACCCCCAAATATTAGATCGTGTGATACACGGATACTACTAATTGCTATTGGATTTCAATATCAGGGTAGTACGGACTTATGTATGAATGGAAATATGGAGAAGGATTATCATTAGTATGTTCTTCCAAGCATAATAATTGAACTAAAGATAATATGGTTGTGTTTAATGGTAGGAATGGGATTGCTCTGTTTAACCTACCTACTGAAATTCCATCTCATTCATACTTGTCAAGTTTCAATTGCAGTTGAGACTAAACTTATACGACAAAGGCTTCAAATTGGTATCATTCTGCGCTTTTATTTTTTGGTTCATGTATTAGCAAAGTTTGATCATTCCACTTGAGCATAATATTTTTGTTGTTAAGTAAAATATGTCGTTTTATAAAGCAAATTGAAAGAATTGCATCAAAAGACTTAACTGACAAAAACCTATTTACCTAAGAATTTCTTGCAAACATGTAAAGAGCTGAAATCGTCATTAATTAGGTTTATAACCTTCATATTCGATCTCTTCCTCCTCATGTGTACTCAGGGATTCATATGAGGATTGTTTTCGGAAATATTGTTTTCAGAAAAATAAGAAGTTAGAAAATTCATCTACGCATTCGATTCATATAAGATAATGTTGTATTGGGGCTATGAAACAAACGCTAAAGTCACACATGACTTTAAATCAAATGTCTTTATCCCATCAGAATCAAAACTTTCTACTTTGGGTTCTAAGGTTATCATCACTTTATTTGACATACTCTCATTCGGAGTTTGAGAACTCAGGTCTATCACCTCTATTTGAAACCTAAAACTATCACATTGTCGTACTTGCTCTGTAAACTTGTATTCTGATCCATATTTCGTCTGAAAGATTGCCAAAAAGTATTTGATGCCTCCATAATGGGAATAGATTCAAACAACGTTGGGATCACACTAACACCATCCGCCGTTACTGCCAACTTAGTAGCCTCAGTATCCAGCTTGATAGTAACCATCTCCCCACTGTCACGAGGAGGTGGCTCGGGAGTAAATATTGACAAAGCTTCCATGTAAGTCGAAATCTCAAGGTGAAGATCGACAAGCTTAAGTCGAGAATCAGGAATGGCCCCATCACGAGACCTCATTTTTGTATCGTCTACTAGAGAATTTACCATGGTTATATCTCCTTGATTGTCCGACTCTCGCTCTGTGAAGAGGATAGTCCATTTATTTATTATCCTCCAATCTCACTTTTGGGGATCGAAACTTGTTTCACATTTTAGGACTTTTTCTTCTCCAACTGTTGTACTTGATCTAGACGATTCTTCAATAGCCAACAATTAACCTCTGTCTGCCCCATATGATTACATTCAACACAAAAGGACGACACATTTTCATGAAGGACATTAAACATTCTTTCATTCACTTCGAAGAATTTATGGTCCCGAACACGTATTATACAGAGATGTTATCTGAAGTGTTGTGACACTTGAGAAAACATGCAGCGGAAATATAAAGATTAAAAAAACAATGCTCAGAATTAAAAATGTTCACAAGTAAAGACTTGTGAACTTGCCCTTTACAGGACGGAAAAATATATTAAAATCAGTATTCCAAGAATACAAACGGAAGAGGTGCGAAAACTTCTTCCTTATGAATGAATCATTCTCATGATCATTCTTACAATCAAATCTAGATACTAAAAGAAAAATATTAAAAATTCTAGATTTCAAAGAATGTACTCATATGGAGTACGTACAACAGATCCTAGAAACACACTAAAATTCTCGAGATTAAAACTTCAGCACTCTTTTTGTTTCTTCGAAATCTGTAATCTTCTTGAGTCTTGAGTTTGGTATTTATAGACTTGCCAAGCTTCCACTCCTCAGCCCATGATCTGTAAGGCAACCAACCACAAAAGCACTCAAGATAATGGGTTAGTGGGTTAGTTAGGAAGTTAGAATAAAATCCACAATTAGACCCACTAATCACTATTTAGCCCACTAAGTAATAACTAAAATTTAGTTTAAAATCAAGAGAGTTAAAAACACTTTTGTAAAACTAACAACGTGTTTCAAACTCCCCCTTTTTAACTTTCTGATCAAAACTAAATTTTAGCTAGAACTCCCCCTGAGATATTGCTTGAACTCCCCCTGAATTTGAAAATACCAAACATAATATAGAAAGAACAATTCAAAACAAATTCAGCAAGATAGTCCAACAAAACTAGAAAAACAAGAAATAACCAAGTGCAGTCCTAAAAAGTTCAGGGGAAAAATAAACAGAACTGAATCAAAATAAAATATTGTTCATGAGAACAATTAAAGTAGAATCTCCAAAGTCTCCTCAGTGTCAGCTGCTGCTCCTCCATCACTTGCACTGGATCCACTGCTCTCCTCTTCACCCTCATTCTTTGCTCCTTCTTCATTAACTCCTTGCCCTCTGCCTCTAGCATCCAAAGGGTGGGAAGTTCCTGCTTCAGCTTCATGACCTTTTTCTTCCCCTTTTTGATCAGAAAGAGCCTTTTGGAGCATGTCCACCATGGTCTGGTGATAGGTAATCTGAGCTAGAGAGTGAGTAAGCTGCTGTAACAGAAGATCTCTAGGAACAGACACAAGGATGTTAGAAGTGTTGTCAACATTGGGGGCAACACCTTCAGTACCTAGATTATTTTGACCTGATTCACTTGAGAGAAAATTATCTCCATTCCAGGGAAGATCTTGGACATGAGGAGCTCTTAGAAAATTTTGAGATACAGTGATCATGCCTTGTGGAGTGTGAAGATATTCAGAGTCATCTTGGCCCAAGTTTTGAGAGAGTAAAATGGAATAGATGAGAGAAGGATAAGGAAGATGAGTAGAGGGTGAAATTTTCTGGGCAAGATTACCTATAGTATTAAAGAAAAGTTTGCCAAAATCAATTGGTAATCCCATCCCCAATTTGTACATGAGTACTGCATGAGGTTTAGTTACCACATAGACATTTTTGGATGGAATCCAATTCATCACTGTGAGTCTAAACAGGACAGAGTAGAAAGCAGTGAGTTGAGAAACCTTAAATTTTCTGGGGTGTGCAAGCCAACTTCTTAAACGGTTTCCAGATATAACTTTACAAACCTCAGTACAATCACCATAATTATCCTCATCAATCACAGTAGGAGTTTGTAAATGAGAGTTGATAATTTTGGGAGAAAAAGAGAAGATGGAATTTCTCACAAAAACTTTGCCAAAATTTGGAGAGTTTTTCTTTAAAAAAGAAGTTTGCAAGTTGGCATAAAATTCCTTCACAACAGTGGGATCATAGGAGCAGGCAATCTCAACTAGGCTAAGAATATTTCTTTGATGAAGAAAAGCTGTGATTCTATGCCTATCAAACTCTTCATTGGAAATTTTCTTTTCCTCAATGAATTGACAATTCATGACTTGAGGACTCAAAATGGAATCAGATTCAAAATAAAAATTAGGACTGAAGGCATTGTGTACCTCAAAAGGGGTTGACAAATTCTTCCCATCCAAGTCTGGTTCTTCTTCTTCTGAGGAGTCCTCATCTTCTGAATCTTCCAGTTCATCTGGAATGTATGCTGGTTCAGGTGATGTAGCAGGTGGGGCAACATCTTCTTCCTGCTGAGAAAAGTCTTCAGAAGATTCACTGTCTGAATCTGAGGAGGGAATTTTTTTGCGAAAAGCAGCTAGAGGAACCTCCCAGCTGTCATCACTTTTCTCTGGTTCTTCAGCCTGAGGAGGTGTTGCATCTGCTTGAACTGCTGCTTCTGCCAGGGTTTCCAGAGGATCTGCATGAGGTCCTGATGGAGTTTCTTCAGTAGTGGTGAAATCCTGAGCATTAACAGTGGGAATGTCAACATGCTCTGCAGAAGACATCCCAGAAAAATCAGGCATTTCTTCATCCTGATAAGGAGTAGCATCCTCAGCAGCATTCTGAGAAACATTTGCTGATACAGTGGGTGCAGCAGCATCTTCTGGAACATGTGCAGCAACACCTTCAGGAACAGGATGTTGAGAGGATGTTGTTGCCATGCTGGGCTGAGATGTCTCCCCCTGAGTGGATGCTGGGGAGGTGAGTCGTTGGATGATGACTCAGTTGAGCTGGAGGACAAAGCTTGACCCTCTGGTGCTGCAAAAGTGGGATCCCTTGCTTCATCATCAGTTTCTTCATCCACCAAATGAAGGCCTCTTGGTGGGTTTGGCCGAACTGGAGTACGGCCACCTCTGCCTCCTCTTCTTCCACCTCTGCTTCCTCTTCTGGGAGAGTGTTCACCCCTCCGGCGTTGTGACCCAGCAGTATTTAGATCTGGAAAGGGTTCATGCGCTTGGACCGGCGAGTTGGAAATCTTCCGGCAGTGGAAGAGGGACCCACGAAATCGAAGTTGTCTGGGTCAATAGGATTCAGCTCGTCTCCGGGCTCAATGTAGCTGATAGGAAGAGCATCAAGGTTGACTGGATGAACAATGATGGCCAGATTTGGGTCTGCTGGTTCAGGTGCTGCAGCATCGTTGTGGACATCATCTTCGGCTGGAAGGGGATTTCTAGGTGGAGATGCCATGATACAGTAGATAAAAATTTCTTCTTTGTGCTTTTGATTTGAAAGTGTGAATTTTCGAAAGATTAAGCACGAAATTTATAAGCCCTAATTTTTGCTGAGAAAAATCGAAGTGGAGAAGATGAAGAAGTGGGGTGCGTTTTTCTTGGAGAAAGTGTGATTAAGGAGAATAACACTTCCTTTGGCAGTTTAAAGCAAAACGTGACACATGGCACAATAAGGAGTGGACTTAGTGGAAAATAAAAGACTAACCCATGTACCCATGACCCATATAAATAGTGATAATTCAATAATAAATAAAATAAAAATAGTAGCAGTCACGAAATTTTCACAAAAATAAGAAACACGTTTATTAATGATTAATAGTGTGAGAAAAAAAAAAAAATTGGCTGACAGGCATAGATTTTATTATATAAATATATATCTATATTATTTTTTTTATTTTTTATTATTATTTTTTATTTTTTATTTTAAAAAACTCTTATTTTCAAGTCAAACAATTCACATGGAACATGATCAAGTGTTCAGTTTGAAGGTTCCTCAGTTACTAAGATATGACTATCAAAATAGAGGAGTTTGACTTATGTGAGTGGAATTATTTTCCAGATGTTTACATGAAGCATGATCACGTTTCAAGGTGAAAGACTTCCTGTTACTTATTTAGAAAAAAATTCATCACAGTGAAGTCATTATTTAAAGAAGCTAAGCTTCAGTAAATTATGTTGCAGCTTAAGATGTTTGATGCGGTGCTGCAACATATTTCAGGACATGTTTATTGGGTACACATCCCGAGAGATTTTCTAAGTTTAGAAAACCTCTCATAATCTAATGCCTTTGTAAAGATGTCAGCCAGCTGATCTTCTGTAGGAATGTACTTTAAGCACACTATATTTTTCTCAACTATATCACGAATAAAATGATGTTTAATATCTATGTGTTTAGTTCGTGAGTGTTGAACAGGATTTTTTGAAATGTCAATAGCACTTGAATTATCACAATATATGGTCAGGGTATCACTGGTCAACCCATAATCTCCCAACATTTGTTTCATCCAAATTAGTTGACCACAACATCCTCCAGCAGCTACATATTCTGATTCAGCTGTTGAGAGAGATACACAATTTTGCTTTCTACTAAACCAAGAAACCAGATTATTCCCCAAAAAGAAACATGCACCTGAGGTGCTTTTTCTGTCACTAATATCCCCAGCCCAATCAGAATCACTAAAACCTATCAAATTTGTATTAGTGTCTTTGAAAAACTGAATCCCTAAGTCTACTGTACCTGCAACATACCTAATAATCCTCTTCACAGCTTTAAGATGAGTGACTTTGGGATTAGCTTGATACCTGGCACACACACAAACACTAAACATAATGTCAGGCCTGCTTGCTGTTAAATACAGAAGGCTTCCAATCATGCTTCTATATAGAGTGCTGTCAACATCTTCTGCAACATCATCCTTGGACAGTTTTTGGCTAGAACCCATTGGAGTTTTCATGTGCTTGGCTGACTCCAACTCAAATCTTTTGACCAGATTGAGAGCATACTTCTTTTGATTTACAAAAATTCCTTCACCTGACTGTCTGATTTGGAGTCCTAAGAAGTAATTCAACTCCCCTACCATGCTCATTTCAAAAGTGTGAGACATAGAATCTACAAAAGACTGTAAAAGGTTAGCACAAGTAGAGCCAAAAACAATATCATCAACATATATCTGAACAATAATGATATGATTATTTGTTCTTTTAATAAATAGGGTTCTATCTGCCTCTCCTCTGTTGAACTGTATTTCAAGTAAGAAGTCAGTGAGTCTTTGATACCAAGCTCTAGGAGCTTGTTTAAGACCATACAGTGCCTTCTTAAGTTTGAAAACATGATTAGGCTAGGCAGAATCTTCAAAACCCTTGGGCTGTTCTACATATGCTTCCTCATTTAAAATCCCATTCAGAAATGCACTTTTGATATCCATGTGATACAATTTGATTTCAAGAAAGCAGGCTATAGCAAGAAGTAATCTAATAGATTCAATTCTAGCTACTAGAGCAAAAGTCTCATCAAAGTCTATACCCTCAATTTGGGTATAACCTTGTGCTACTAACCTAGCCTTATTTCTAACCACTGTACCTTTTTCATCAGTTTTGTTTTTGAAGATCCACTTAGTTCCTATCACATTTACATGGTTTGGTCTGGGAACTAAGTACCAAACATCATTTCTGATAAACTGATTCAACTCTTCATGCATTGCATTTACCCAGAATTCACCCTTCAGAGCTTCTGCAATATTCCTTGGTTCTACTGAAGACACAAAACAAGTGGTTTCAGTTAGTGCACATTCATAAGATAAATTTGCAAATCTTACCATATCTCTGTAATTCACTCTCTCTTTTCTTCTGGTCCTCATTCCGTCAAAGATATCTCCCACTACTTGAGTAGATGGGTGATTTTTCTGAATTCTACTTGAGGGTTCCTTTCTGCAGACATCAAAGGTTGGCTGCAACTCAGTCTCTGGAGGATGTACTGAGTCAGATGTGGTAACACTTGGCTCAGCACCTTCTTCTCTTGAACCTGGACTGTATGTATCTGGATCATCTGTGGTAGAAGTGACTTCTTCGGTTGTTTCTCTTTCAGCAATTAAGTCATCAACTTCATCTTCAGCTGTTTTACTGCGGAGATCAGCAAAGTCATCAAATACCACATTTACAGATTCCATAATGGTTCGAGTTCTTAGATTATATACTCTATAAGCATGACTGTTATTAGAGTATCCCATAAACAAACTCAAATCACTTTTTGAATCAAATTTAGCTAGATGATCTCTATCATTTAGAACATAGCAGACACATCCAAACACATGCATGTATTCTAGATTAGGTTTCTTACCATAAAGAATTTCATATGAAGTCATCATGGACCCTAATCTTAGATATACACGATTTGAGATGTGACAGGCTGTGTTGACAGCCTCAGCCCAAAACCTTTTAGACAGATTTTTTGCACTCATCATCACCCTAGCCATTTCCTGGATGGTTCTGTTTTTTCTTTCAGCAATGCCATTTTGCTGAGGAGTTTTTTGAGAAGAAAATTCATGCTTTATACCCTTTTTATTACCGAAAGAAAGAAATAAAGCATTCTCAAATTCTTTTCCATGATCAGATCTTATTCTACGAACAGACACTTGAAATTGAGTTCTAACAAACCTGTACAATTTTTTGAAAACTTCATAAGTGTCTGATTTTTCTCTTAAAAAATACACCCAAGTATATCTTGAAAAATCATCAACACATACAAAGACATATTTTTTACCACCTAGACTTTCTACCTCTATAGGACCCATAAGGTCCATATGTACAAGTTCAAAACACATAGTGGTACCAACGTGTTGCAACACTTTGTGTGGTACTCTGGTTTACTTTCCCTTCTGGCACATTCCACATATAGGAATATCCTTGATCTTGAGATCTGGTACTCCTCTTATGGCATTGTATTTGTTGAGCAGCTTCAGATTTTTGAAGTTTGTGTGTCCTAGTTTCTGGTGCCACAGCTCTACTTCACTTACTCTTGAGCTCTTGCATGAGATGGTGTCACCTGTTTGATAGCAATTATCCATTGATCTGGAACCTGTAAGTACACAATGATTTTGATTATCAAACACAGAACAACAGTATTTATCAAATTCTACACGTAGATCATCACCACACAATTGACTGATACTGATGAGGTTTGACCCCAATCCTTCAACATGTAGGACATTTGAAAGTTTTGGGAGTCCCTCAATACTGAGTGTTCCACGTCCAACCACTTTGCCTTTAGCTCCTCCTCCATAGGTTACACGTCCTCCATTAAGTGTGTGGTAGTTTGATAGAAATTCCTTTGTTCCAGTCATGTGCCTAGAGCATCCACTATCAAAGTACCATGAACCTGAAATGTTAGCATTTAAAGAGGTGTATACTGCCTTGCACAAAAGTTTACCTTTGGGAGTCCATATTTTACACTCCTTTTTGGTAAATTCTACCTTTTTCTTTGAGGTGTTCCCTGGAGTGATGTGGCTCATTTTGTACAACATTTTGTCACTACTGAGTTTTTTACAAAATGGACGAATATGTCCTGGTGAGAAACAATAATGACAAATGTATCCCCTTATTCTGGACTCTGAAGTGGTGACCGTGAAATTCCTGGATTCCTTGCCATCTGAACCCTTCTCTTTGACAAAGACAATTTCTTTCTTCTTCACTGGCTTGTGTTTCTTCACTTGTTTCTTGAACCCTAGACCTTCCTTTTTGTTGTACTTTTCCAGTGACACAATCTCTTCGAGTTTAGTTGTGCCGGTATTCATCCTCTTGATTGCTAGAGTTGCTTCTTTGAGTTCATCTTTCACCTTTGCCAGTTCAAGATCCTTCTTGGTGATACCAACCTCCAAATGAGTGATTGTCTCTTTAAGGGAAGAATTTTCCTTGTTGGCTGCATCTAGAGCTTGAGTCTTCTTCTCCAAGTTGCTGATCAGCTTCTTACACATTTCTTCCTCATCACTAACTGCTTCATTACTGGATTGTGCTGCATTCAAAGAGATAGAGTTTAAACATGTATAATGATCAGTATTAAACTCTGAAATTTCAGTTACTGAAAGTGTTTCAGAAAGTGTTGCAGCATCCAGAGGAACTCCTTGTGATTCTGTTTCAGAGGCACTTCCAGTGAGATATCTGACAGAAAGAGCTTGTTTAGAGGATTTCTGTTCCTCTGTCTGTTCAGGTTGCTCTTCCTCCTCATCACTGACTGCACAAATCAGACTCATTCCTCTTCTTCTCAAGGTATTTGCACATTCATTAGCATAATGTCCAAATCCTGAACATGCCCTGCATTTAATATGATCCAAGTTAGGTGGTTCAGAATTTGAACGAATAAAAGAAGAATTTTTTGAATTGTTTTGAGAAGATGTTTGAGGAAATGTTCTCTGTGGAATAGATCTGTTCCGGGGCTGAGTTTGTCGATTTTGTGGAGAGCCTTCTGGAAATAACTGTCTGGGCTTGATTCCACTTCGTCTGTACGCCCTATTGAATTTCTGAATTTGAAATGCCACATTGTTGAGACATTCTTCTGCATCATCATCATATTCCAGAGCAACATCTTCCTTTTCTAATTCTGCCTAGAGTGCATTTGAGATAGCCTTTCCTTTCTCCTTTCTTTGATCTTCGAAGTTCATCTTTTGGACTTTAGACTACCAATTAATTCGTCCAGCCGTAGAGATGATGTATCTTTAGCCTCCTCAATAGCAGTAACCGTCATGCTGAACCTTTCTAGAAGAGTTCTCAATACCTTATTCACCAGTGTCTCGTTGCTCAAGGGACCACCTAAGGATTGAAATTCATTAGCCAAATCAATCAACTTCTCATTGTACTGAGAAATTGTTTCAGTTTCCTCCATTCTCAGTCTCTCAAATTTGGAAGAGAGTAATCTGAGCTTGGTTCTTCTGACACTATCTGATCCCTCACAATGTAGCTGAAGAACTTCCCAAGCATCCTTCGCAGAAGTGCATACATAGATTAATTTAAACATTGTTAAATCTACTGAATTGAAAATTGCATTTAACGCCTTTGAATTTTGGTTAGCATTTGCAAGATCATCTGGTGTCCACCGTAATTCTGGAGTTGGGAACACATCCCCGTCCACATCTGTGATAGTTGGTGGCTTCCAACCAGTGAGAATAGATCTCCAGGCTCTCTCATCAATGGCTTTGATGTACGCCCTCATCTTGACTTTCCAGTAGGTGTAGTTTGTGCCATCAAGTACAGGAGGTCGCATAGAAGCAGTCATCTGAGTATCCATCACGAATTCGTTTCTGTAAAAAAATAGGAACAGACACTTAGTATACGTCAAGTGTTGGCTCTTGATGCCAATTGAAAGAATTTATGGTCCCGAATTCGTATTATACAGAGATGTTATCTGAAGTGTTGTGACACTTGAGAAAACATGCAGCGGAAATATAAAGATTAAAAAAACAATGCTCAAAATTAAAAATGTTCAAAAGTAAAGACTTGTGAACTTGCCCTTTACATGACGGAAAAATATATTAAAATCAGTATTCCAAGAATACAAACGGAAGAGGTGCGAAAACTTCTTCCTTATGAATGAATCATTCTCATGATCATTCTTACAATCAAATCTAGATACTAAAAGAAAAATATTAAAAATTCTAGATTTCAAAGAATGTACTCATATGGAGTACGTACAACAGATCCTAGAAACACACTAAAATTCTCGAGATTAAAACTTCAGCACTCTTTTTGTTTCTTCGAAATCTGTAATCTTCTTGAGTCTTGAGTTTGGTATTTATAGACTTGCCAAGCTTCCACTCCTCAGCCCATGATCTGCAAGGCAACCAACCACAAAAGCACTCAAGATAATGGGTTAGTGGGTTAGTTAGGAAGTTAGAATAAAATCCACAATTAGACCCACTAATCACTATTTAGCCCACTAAGTAATAACTAAAATTTAGTTTAAAAGCAAGAGAGTTAAAAACACTTTTGTAAAACTAACAACGTGTTTCAAATAGAGATATTTATGTTTTCCTTGCCTCACGAACACATTGATTTCCCAATAATCCAGGCATTACTCATTTGAGATTGATTTAAAGTGTAAGGTTTTACCTATATTGGACGACCAATTAAATTTCCGAATTAGAAAAGAGTCTTATTCTCAAACGTATGTATTGGAAGTTCTGGAATTGGGATCCACATTGGAGCAACGGTAACTCACTGCGAGGATTAAACAACGGAGACCATCGAAACACTTGCATGATTAAACCTTCAAAGTGGAAGCGTAACTGATGAACTAGTTCCTTTAAGTTTGTTCGTATTTTGATGGAATGTTTTGGGATATCATCGAGATTGAGGCTTGGAGTATCTTCCACCGTGTTGCAGACCTAGAGCCGTCATAGGGAGAATTTATGCCCCCTAGGTTTTCAGCAATTCACAGAGGCGTAACTTCTTTTCCTACGGTCGAAATCTGACAGTGTACCCACCGTCGGAATCATCTTGTCGGTCTCTATCTTTTGGTGGCGTTTTTGCTCGGTTTGGATCTTCAGATTTGTTTCTATGACTTTTTTCCCTACATGAGTAGTTTGACTGCAGTAATTCTTCTTGGAGGTGTAATTTTTTGTTTCGGCAGTAAGAATTTGACAGGTTACCCACTGTTGGATTCCTCTCGACGAGCTCTATCTTTTAATGATGATTTTGTTCGGTATATCTAGGATTTTTTTCACGTGTACGCGTTCGTCACTTTGCTTTAGGGAGTTAAATGTTCCTCATTACAAATTTTGAAATTCTATGTTTTAATTTTTCAAAAAACTTAAGAACATACGAAAATGAGTGATGAGCCCCTACGAAAATAATGGGGTAGACCTCTTGGATCAAAGGACATTGTTCCTATAAAAAAAAAAGAAAAAATCGATGAACCCTCAAAGCAAGTCGTTCCTAGTGAATCCCACGAGTTATTGCAATGAAATATGGGATATAAATGAGATAATCATCGATAATATTTTGCATTCTTGGTTGCACTAGAAATTATGTAGGATGATTATGATAGTGAACGGTGTTCCATAATGGAATGCCGCCAAAGAAATGATTGGCCTAATAGGAGGAAGCAATAAAATCTGAGTTGGCTTCCCTAGAAAAAAACAAAAGTATTCGGGCAAATTGTTCAAACTCCAGATAATGTAAAGCCCGTTGGATATAAATGGGTCTTTGTTCTTAAAAGAAATGAGAACAATGAAATTGTAAGATATAAAGCTAGCCTTGTAGCTCAAGCTTTCTTCCAGCAGTTTAGGATTGATTATGATGAGACGTATTCATCGGTTATGGATACGATCACTTTTCGTTTTCTTATAAATATGGTCGTCCAAGAGGAAATGGACCTGCATCTAATGGATGTTGAATCGACCTATGTATATGGTTCACTTCATTATGATATTTATATGAAAATTCCCGATGGATTTAAAATGCCAAAATCTCGGGCTCCTCGTGAGTTACACTCAATCAAAATACAAAGATCATTGTATGGTTTAAAGCAATTGGGTCACATGTGGTATCATAGATTGAGTTAATACCTTATCAGGGAAGGTTATAAAAAATGATCTCATTTGCCCATGCGATTTTATTAAAAGACCAGAAACCGGATTTGCTATTATAGCGGTGTATGTTGTTGACATGAACTTAATTGGCACTCCTGAAGAGATAGCCAATGCAGCTGAATATCTAAAGAAAGAGTTTTAGGTCAAGGACCTTGGAAAACCAAATTTTTTCTTGATATTGAGCTTGAGCATAAAAATAACGGCCTACTTATACACCAATCTGCATATACTAAAAGATTGCTCAGAAAGTTTAATATGAAAAATTCTAATTCATTTATCACTCCTATGGTTGTGCACGATTTAGATCCTGAAAAGGATCCGTTCTTACCTAAAGAACTTGATGAAGATATACTTGGCCCAGAAGTGCCATATCTCAATGCGATCGGAACGTTAATGTATCTAGCACAACGCACTTGACATGATATGGCTTTTGCGATATGTGCTTGCGCGATACAAGTCTGAGCCAACCCGGAGACAATGAAATGGTGTTAAACATATTTTGTGATATCTCTGGGGGATTGCGGATTTGAGATTATTTTATTCAAAGAATACAACTAACCAAGGGTTAGCTGGTTATGCCGATACGGAATATAGATATGATCCGCGCAAAGCTCGCTCACAAATTGGATACTTGTTTTGTTATAATGGTGCAGGTATATCTTGGCGATCTACCAAACAGACATTGATGGCCACTTCCTCAAATAATTCAGAAATAATTACTTTTTATGAGGCAGACAGAAAATGTGTTTGATTAAGATCGGTTATATCACATATACAAAATTCCTGCCAATTGAATTCAGTTACAGACTTGCCCACTGTTAATTTTTGGTTCAATTTTACCCCACAATTAATGACAGGTTAATGAACTAATAATAAAAAGAGAGCTTAAAAGCCACAAAATAGTTAATTTTGTCAAATATGAATTATTTTACATAAAATTAAGAGTATTTATTAACTTTCTTACTGAATGTGTTTTAACATTAAACGATATTTATTTTAAAATGGAAGGAGTAAATAAGAGTCGAGCTAATGGGGGTTATTCTATAACATAAAAAGAATATTCCTTAAATTGTTAATCCTAATTTACAGCCAATTAGTGGTCCACGTGGAGGAAAGTGTGATGACGTAGGGGCATATAACAATCCATTATTATTATACATACGATACGATACGTGTATATTGGATTTCATTTTCCCAACCCACAATTTCTTTCTTGCACTTACTTTAGTTTCGGTCGGCAGTTTATTTTATTTTCTCACCAAAAAATTCTCCATTTTCTAATTTTTCTTCTTCCCTTGCCGTCTAACCTTGGATTTCCTCTTATCCCTTATCAAAATTCTTCTCGAAATCACTGGGATTCTTGGTTGGTTGGTGTTGATTTTTATTTCAATTTCTTCTTTTTTAATAATTAATTTGTGTGGTGTGGTGTGGAGGAAAAAAGAAAAGGGAGATATGGGGAGAGTGTTTACGGTGAGTCTTGAAGGAAAGATCTACAGTTGCAAGTACTGTGCTACTCATCTTGCCCTCAGTGAAGACATCGTCTCCAAGGTTTTCCTTTTTTCCTTTTTCTTCTCTTTCAATTTAATCCGAATAAACAAATTCACTTTTTTTTTTTATTTAATTAATTTATTGTTTCTTGGTTCTTTGATCTTAATTTTTGTTTTGCATAATTAAATTGGAGCTGTTCAGAATGATCTGTTTCTTTGGTTGGTAGTTGACTTTTTCTCTATTGAGGATCTTTTGATGTGTTGTTGGAGTAATTTGATCTTGATTTTCTCATGCATCCTTAACAATGTGTTGTTGTGCTAGTTTTTCGCTTTCCATTTATGACGAGGATTCAATCTTTTATCCGTCGTTCGTTTAATATTTTACAGTAATGCATACCACTTTTTGTAGCTTATACTTGGGAATTTCCGTGACTTTTCGAGGTTGAATCTCGAATGTGTTACTATTGCTTCTGAAAATGATAAGGAACGTCAAATTGGATTCGAATTGCAAAATAACTGTTTGAGTTCGTAGAAAACCCTTATTTTCCCATAATTTCTTTCGATATTTCCACCAATGCCCATTAATAACTCTTCTCTGAATCAAACAGTTATCTTGCAATTCGAATCCAATTTGACAATGAGAGTTTAATAATTGCATTAAGGTCCTTTGGTCGTCGGACTAATTGAATTTGGTTGTTGGTTTGTTTGGGTTCAGTCGTTTCAGTGCAGGCATGGGAAGGCTTATCTCTTCAATAAGGTGTAAGTTTTTCTTGATTTTGTGCAGCTGATTCTCATCACTTCTTTTTACCACTTTCTCAAGGCATGACTTCACTTCATCTATCATGTGTCTAAATAGGTTTGTCGTCAACACTTTTCTTTCTGTTTTCTTCTGCCACTTTTATTTTTTTCGTTTTTTGGTTGCACTTTCTTTCTATTAAGCTGTAATGTAGAGTCAGATATAAGTTTTCTTGAATTTTCCAATGTTCGATTAATGGGTGGGGTACTACTAACTGTTGTAAGAATGATGATATATCTACTAATTTAATATATATGTAGAGCAATTGCCTCTTTGAAATGGGGATTGATCATTGGTAACAAGCACTTATAGCCAATGAGAAGGGAGAAAAGAAAAAAAAAACGAGAGTGCGCAAATAAGAAAGCTTTGTATTCCAAAGGAAATTAGAAAATCCATTCGGAAACACAATATGATTACGGCATTCATCTTGAATTCCTTGTTTTTGTTTTTCCTATTTGGTGACACAGAGTAAATGTGACTCTTGGTGAAAAGGAAGAGAGGATGATGATGACTGGATCTCACGTAGTCGCAGATATCTTCTGCGTCAAATGTGGTTCAAATGTTGGATGGAAATACGTAAGCTCCTTTAATGTATTCAAAGAAAAATCGAGTAGCAATTATTTATATGTTTTGACATCCTTGGTCATAACAAATATTATGATCATGTTCAGGAAACTGCTAATGAGAAGAATCAAAAGTACAAGGAAGGCAAATCCGTGCTCGAGCGGTCTGTCTGTGTCTGAATTTTCAAACTATAAAAAAAAAAAAGAATTAGTTCGAAGGCATATGGTTTCGCGATTTTTTGAGATAGCCGTGTTTCCGTTTTTAACAGGTTTAAGATTTCAGGCCCCGACGGAAGTAACTATTGGGTCAGCCATGGGGCCCACGTTGGAGGAAGTGATGCCGATGATACTTAGCTTCACTCATTTCTTAACATCATTATCTATTGATTCTCGTCTCCCATTTAATTGTACATTCTTAATTCTCATCCTTCTTTCAAATGCTTCTTCAACTGCTGGATTCGTGACACTGTTTTTATTTTAATGGACGCATGATCTACTATTGAATCGTTAATGCAATATCAGAAATTAAAGCTGCTGTAAATTCTTTGTAAATGAGTTGGATTCTAACGAGTTCTATTCGAGTCGTCAAACACTGATTGAGCTTACGTGGCTTGCTGTCTTATATGTGTTTGATACTTCCTTTCTATTTGAGCTCAAGCACAATACAAGTTTCATATCTTATGGAATGCGAAGAAAAAAAATGTGTAAATAAGCTGAGCTGCGAACGAGTTTTTAACAATTGAGTCGGATAATAAACCACTTCATTCATTTAATTTCTGACTAAGATGGCTGCAGCCTTGTTCTCCACACATTGGGTTAAATTTCTATTACAATATGGTATTGCCTTTTGCACTGGTTTTCCTGATTACATGTTAAGGGCATGTTTACTTTGTCATATTATATGGGAGCCCAACATCAAAACTTAGGTCTAGTGGTATTAATAATTGATCATAAGAGACGACACATTTCACCAAAGAGGTAATATATAAAAAATAAATAGTAGAAATTCATGGAGTTGTCGTTCTAATTCAAAATTTCATTGAAACTCTAATCATTGAAGTGCAAGTGATTTTGCAAGAGTGAAAAAGTTAGTTTGAATTTTAGGGGGACACTAAGAAAATACTGCATATAAATAACTCACTTATTAGTCTATCCCTGAGTTGCAATGAGCGTCTCCGATCAATACAATGGGACGTTTTTGCATTTTTCTTGATTCGTAATGGGAACATGTTTAAAAGGTAATTTTAGAGTCATTAATCACTCTGGTTGAATGAGGACGCCTAAGAATTCATTAAGGGGGCTAACGGTTGAGCGGATATTAAGACTCTCATGTATTTTGAAACTAAGAGAAATGAAAATGCAAAAGCAAATGAAAAGAAAGAATCTGAATAATCTATGTATATAATTGGTTCTGATGGAAATAATTTTGTGGAATTTTTTTTTTACTTGAGGAGAAAAAAGAGATAAGGAGATAAGAGGAAGGGGAGGAGAGAGAAAACGGGCGAATAGAGTGGAGATTTATTGATAACAGACACAAGATCGAAAACATGGTCTTGGGAATGAAGAACGATGTTCAAATTTTACTTGAGGTGTTCCCCACTTTTTTTTTGAGAAAAACCCATTTTCCCTCTTTGAATTCATCTTTTTCCCATTTTTGCTCTAAAATACTTTATCTAATATTTTACATTCCCACCAAACATAAAAATCAATTACCTAATATTATCCCTCTTTTACTTACTATTTTCCACCAAAATCTTGTAGCATTTCGTGTTGTTTTACATGAAATGCCACGAAAAAAATGATGCATTTCGTGTAGGATTACACGAAATGCAACAAAGCAAATGGTGTAGTCCTACATGAAATCTCTAAGAAAAAAATCATTTATTTTAACATTTAATACAATTATCTTTTATGCAACATCAAGAATCTCATGATTACAGTCAGTTCTTTCAACGTAATGCAGTTTTTCATAGTAGGGAGGCATTAATTATGTGGAGGAAAGAACTACAATGAGTCATCGTCGTCATTTTGTATTCAATCAAGAAGGGAGAATATTCAATATTTAAAGTGTCCAAGGTATCAACATGGACGACGTAAGAAACATCATTGCCCGTTCAAGTTAATTGCCAAGAAGTCCAAAGATGATGAATTATGGCGACTAAGTGTTAGTGATGGCAATCATAACCATCACCCGCTCATTATGTAGATTATGAAATGTTGTATTTTGCATTTTAATGTAATTCTATTTCTTATTTTAATATCAATGAAAATCATAATAAATTGTATTTTCGTTCTTTTTAATGTGTAACTTCAAATGTAGTAGTTTGTAATTTAAATTTAATTTGATTTCGTGTTTTAATTTCAGTGACAACCGTACTAAATTGTATTCGTTCTTTTTGTAACAAATGTTTAAAATTTACTATATTTCATGTATGATTGCTATTAAGGTTATTAAAATCGTACGATTTATGATTCAAACTGTACTATTATATTCGATTTGAGCCCTCCTCGTTTAAAATCCTATGTTTTCATACGAATTAGGATTCGGTTTATATATATATATATATATATATATATATATATATATATATATATATATATATACATACATTGAGAATAAAATTAAATTATGCTAAAATATTAGGTTTTGACTACAAAAGCACAAATTAGATACGATGATTCCTTGTAGTACAATAATACGTTTACATTTTATCATGAAAGAAACACTATGTGGTGCTTCTTTACACAAAATACTTCCATTCATTTCGTGTTAGGGAATACGAAATTCTCATGCACAAACCATGGATCGAAAAGGATTTGAGGGAATTGTGAGTTTTTTTCTTCAAAAATTGTAAATGAAATGAAGTCGCACTGCAAGTAGTAAAACCCGAAATCAAGTTTAATAAATTAAGTATCCAGATTTCTTGACCCAAAATCTATGTATCTTATTAATAAAGGTAAGATTGCTCCTGGTAAACCCTAGAAATGTTTTTCCGCTCATTTGATAGTTATAATTGTCATTTATTTAATTAATTTTATTATTTTATTATATTTAATATAATCAAGTTTAATAAATCCGTTAAGTATCCTGATTTTTTGCTCAAATCTACGTATCTTTTCTCACTAAAACTGTCATTTTCCTTAATATTAATTTTATGGGAAAATTATTTTTTTTTAAGAAAAACATAAGGTTTTTATTTTATTACTAAAAGTAAAGTTGCTCCTGATAAACTTTTGAGATTTAATGGCATCATTGAGTTACAGTAAATTTATTAAGGCATGTTATGGGTGATAAAGAAGATTCGCCAAACTTCTACATTAACTGAGATAAGATAAATATACAACCATATTACATCAAAAACATAAAATTAAATTAATAAATATGGCAAAAAAGTTTATGGATGGGGGATTATCATCAATGCATATAACCAAACATCAAAATGAATTAAAACTTCAAGTTTGTCGTTTAAATTGAACTTTATTTTGTATTAATTTTACTTCAATTCCGTGTATTGCATGGGCCAAAAATTTAATATAATGTAAAATAAGTGAATATTTGTAATATTAAATTAAAAATAATAAATTAAATCATTTTATTGTCTATTCAAAAATATAATCATGTAAAGAACTTCAAAATTATAAATGGACAGTGTAAACTACGTATAAACTACAAATTTCGCTTTGGAATTTCCTATTGTAAAAACTAGTAACTCACCATTGCGATGCAATTAAAATCAATTAATGTAGAAAAGTAACGAAGAAAAAATATGTTGAGAATGTAAAGAATACAATTGAACAAAAAAATAATAAAAAAAATCGTATATTAATTTATCAATAAAACATAAACATAAAACATAAATTGACAATGTTCTAAACACCATCAACGTTGAAATGTAGCAAATAACTCCAAGACTGAAATGAAAGTAATGCACCAGTCTTACACATGAATTTGAATATGGTTAAAGAAAACCACGAAAGTGCAATCAGATATTCGACACTCCATTCATGATAGTTTCTTAAAATTTTTTATGGTCAGGTGTCATCGATGATAAGAACTTTTCAAGTTCAGCATGCATTTCAGAGACGTCATAATCCACTTCATCAAGTATTAACCTATTCTCTGTGTCGTCTAGCGTTGACGTTTTCGGTACATGCATAGATGCATAATTACGTAAACTCTTACCATTGCTCTGCAGTATTTCTCAATCTCAATGATGGCATAATTCTTCAAGCTATCTTCCGATAAGGTTAACGTTGTACAAATTATAAATAATGCTATGTAATACCATGAATGTGAATTATTTAAACATACAAATAATAATTATATCGTTCCGACAATCAACGTGTATGAATTATTGTTTTTCAATTAGATATATACTTGGATTATTATGATGCTTTTGGTGTCTGTAAATTATGTTAGCAGATAACTCCTACCAATATTTTTCCCATACATACTCAGGCCTTCTCAAATTATCCGCCAATAAAAGAATAGCGAACAGTAATCTTGTGCAGTCTGCGCTCGGCCATCTGCTTACTTCCTTTATACCGTTAATGTACTCGCTGTCATACTGCAACAAACCCAATACGTAGCATGCGCCCCTAAAGTTATCGTAGACCTTCATATTCACAGTTCCTGAGTTCTTCATAGCTACTGTAACCAACTTGAATAAAGCAATAACCTTAGATAGTAGTCTTCTCATAAATTTGTGCAATCATAATGTCCATCGCTGCAAAATAATAACGAAAGTTAAAGTGATAAATATGTAAAGGATACATAAAATATTACTAAGCAATATTACAATGGTTGATAAAATACATTTAGGATAAAATGCGAATTGAATTATAAGTAGTAAAAGGATTACTATAGAAAAAAATAGATAATTATTAAACACTGGCCCTATGGGATCTATTTTTTGACATAATTTAAATTGTTACATTGATACTAAATCTGCAAAACATAAATAAAAGAAATATTGTTACAACTATATGCCCTGAAATTAAAATATAAAATTAACAGATTCGTCAGGTTAACAACATCGACAAGATACAGTAAAACATAGACATTGCGAACATGAAAATATCATTTTTGAAAATAAATACAATAACGATTTAAATAAGATATTAAGTATTTTCTACTTATATAGAACGCTCTTCAATAAAAAAAACATCAACAAATGACATGGGTTACTTATGCATCACGGTCGGATTCTCCTGTCAATATTGATTTTGACAACCCTTTGTAAACTGAATCGCTTAAATCCTCCTGAAATCATGAACTAATGAACGTATACATTAATTGTCATGGTTTATGTCTAAAACGAATGAAATGGCCGAGTTAAAAAATGAATATAAAAAATCATAAACGCGAAACCCAAAGAACACCATTAACCAAAAGAAAATAAAAAATTGTTACATATACACATACATTTTAACGAATAACACAATAAATTAAAAAAAAATTAAAAACATATAACGTGGTCCGAATGAACACATCGAAAAAGTAAGAAATGTTATGCAAAATAGAAAGACGAGAAAAAAAAAATTAGGATGACCCTTGGTCTGGTGTGATTATAACAAAAGGTTGGCAAGAAGAATGAGATAAATAGGTTAAAGTTGATGGTTTATATATTTAAGTTTCACACTCTAAATAAGTTGATAAAATCAAATGAAGGAAATTATAATTAATTGAATTAGTTGGTGGAAATAAATCATGAAATTAAGGTAATTAATAATGGAATTATTTAGTCCTACATTATGTAGATTTTTTTTCCCAACTGATTTAGCATAGTATAAACCGCATTCTTGTGATATTGATATCCCACGATTATAGAAGTGATTTGTAAAAGGAAATGTTTTTCTGTGTAATTCATTTCTAATAAATATTGATTGCATCTTCATACAATCTGTATAATATAATTATAGGCGGCAATTACTATATGCAAATCGAAATTTATAGATGAAAATAATCTCCATACAATCTATATAATATTGATTTGTAATAGATATTGATTGATATTTGACATAAAAATGAAGAAAATATTACAGCATACATAAATGGACGTTTCCATGGATCAAATCACACATGTGCAATAAAACCGGAAAATGATTTGCAATAAATAAATATGTTTAATTATGTTAATATGCTAGAATTACTCAACTATACATAATTATATTACCAAAAAAAGATTACATAATTCCGGAAGATTGCAATCTAATCAACTAAATTATCATACATTAAATAATAATTCAAAAAACAAATTGTATTTCAGATTTAAAATGAAAAGTCTGTAAATGAAAAGACACATGTCAATATAAAAATTCGCCGAATGTCATTCTTATAGGTCATTAGTATGGAGAGGGAACTTAAATTTATATATATATATAACTCATAGACCCCCCTGTGTTATTTCTCGGAAGCAGAAAACCCCCCGGGAAAAAAAAATTAGCATATAACCCCCTCTGTTGTGTTTTAGTCTGCCCACCGTCCCTTTGTGTGCACTGGCTCGTTGACTTACTTGAAATGACAGAATTGCCCTTAATAAAAAATCAAGCAAAAAAGACCCCAATACCCAAAATACGTATCCTAATATTTTCCCCCAAATCGTATCTCAGGTTTTGCTTATCCAAATTATAGCCACACCATCAACTCTCAAAAACAAAACTATCTCACATCTCCGAACTGAAATTCGAAGCCCTAAAAAGAAATCGAAGCCCTAATTTTGAAATTGCATCTCTGAATCCCGAAGCCCGCATAACCAGAAGAAAGGAATGTAAGCGCTAGAAGAATTCTCGCCTATATATTAAAGAGGTTGGATTTTGATTTCCGAGTTTTTGCTGTTTTTAAGGCATGTTGAATCTCTGTTCATATGTTTGAAGATTCGTGGTAGTGGTCCATACATTGTCTGCTTTTTTTGGGATGTGTGGGTTGTGTTCCAATTTTTATTTATTTATTGATTTTTTTGTGTAAAACATGTGCTTGTCTGGAACTTCAGGGAACATGTGGGGCTTCTACACCATTTCTTTAATCAAGTGGATTCATTGTAGAATTTATGTTTTCTAGTGTTTGTATTAAACTGTTTAAAGCAGTGAACATGTGGTTAATTTTTTTTTGTGTCTTTAACTGTGAACTCAGTAATGTATTTAAGTCTTATATAGTAATGTATTTAACATGTGGTTCAATTTTAACTGTTGAACATCAGTAATGTTGAAGATCAAGAAGCCGAAGAACCAAGTGTTGGAAATCAAGCAGCTCCAAAACCAACTGTTGAACATCAAGAAGCTGCAGAACCAACTGTTGAAAATCAAGCAGATGAAGAAGCATGCAAATGTTGAAAATCAAGCAGATGAAGAAGCAAATGTTGATTCTGAGGATGATGATTCTGCAGATGATGACTACCTGCAGCCTGAAGATGCTACTTCAGATGAAAATGATGTACATTCAGATGTTCCAAGTGAGGAGTTAGATGATATTGAGGGCTCCTCTGATGATGATATCTTTGTGGATAGACAGTTCACTAAGCAAGACCTATTGAGGAAGTTAAGAAGAATGGGGAAGAATGCTAGGAGACCAAGTAAAAGACTGCATAAATGTCGAATTGACCAATCTGAATCCCAGTGGTACAGTGAAGCTGAAGATGATGATGTTGTTGATAACTTGGATGGTTGCAACAAATCTAAATGTCCAACATTCACTGAAGGGCAAAATATGAAGAACAGAGAGTTTGAAGTTTTGATGGAGTTTGGAAATATTGGTCTTTTCAGACAAGCCCTAACAGATTGGTTAGTCAGAAATGGTTATGAATTAGAATATGTGAAAAATGAAAGGAAAAGGGTGACAACAGAATGCAAAACTGAAGGCTGTAATTGGAGGATCCATGCTTCTGTTGTGCAGGGTGGTCCAACATTTCAGGTACTACTGTGTTTCAAACTTATAATAAGTATTTTCTTATTGCTTTTACTTTTGGCATTATGGTGTTAATGTTTCTTTCATTGCAGATCAAGAGCATAACTGGAGAGCACACATGTTCAAAAAAGAGAGTTAACAAGCATGCATCTTCAAAATACATTGGACAGAGAATGGAACAAGCCATTAAAGACAATCCAGATGTCACTATTACCAATCTTGGCAATTCTGTGATGAGGAAGGTGGGTATAGAAGCTGGCTATTGGAAGACTTTGAGGGCAAAAAATGCTGCAATCAATAAAATTAGAGGGCTGGATGCTGAAGAATACACTCAACTCTGGGATTACTGTGAGACTGTAAGAAACAAGAATCCAGGAGCTAAGTTACTGCTCAGAAATGTGTTATATTCAGACCCCCCTGTGTTTGAGAGGATGTACTTCAGCCTTCCTGCAATGAGAATGGGATTTCTATCAGGGTGTAGGCCATTAATTGGGCTTGATGGATGTTTTCTTAAAACAGTTCATGGTGGGCAGCTGTTGTGTGCTATTGGGAGAGATGGGAATGACAACTTGTTTCCAATTGCCTTGGCTGTGGTTCCAGTGGAGAACAGAGAAGCTTGGACCTGGTTCTTGGGAGAGCTGCTTGATGAAATTGGAGGTGTTCAAGAAAGGAAGTGGACCTTCATTTCTGATAGGCAAAAAGGTCTTCTTGAAGCAATAAAGGACCTTGCCCCTGGATGTGCTCACAGATTTTGTGTGAGACACATTTATCAGAATTTCAAGCAAAAGTGGCCATCCTTGGAATTAAAAGCAATGCTGTGGAGAGCTGCTTCAACAGGGAACAAGAATGAGTTTGAAGCAAAGATGGTTGAGATAAGGAGATTGGATAAAGATGCAGCAGAGTACTTGAGAAAGATACCAGCTGAACATTGGGCCAGATCTTATTTTTCTACAAAATGCAGGTCTGATGTACTGGTCAACAATCTGTGTGAGTCCTTCAACAACTACATACTTGAAGCTAGGGAGAAGCCCATCATTAGTATGTTTGAATGGATAAGAACCAGATTGACAACTAGAATTCAGACAAAAAAGGCTGGTATGGAGAAGTATGCAGGAACTATCTGCCCTAATATCTTGAGGAAGATCAATAAGTCCCAGCAACTTGCAAGAAACTGTTATCCAAGGTGGTGTGGAAATGAGGAGTTTGAGGTGGATGCAAATGGTGTGAGATATGTGGTGGACTTAGCTAAAAGAGAGTGTACATGTTGCATATTTCAATTAAATGGATATCCATGTCCTCATGCCTGGTCTTGCATTGCAGAAAGAAGATACAAAGTTGAGGATTTTGTGGACACATGTTATAGGAAGGAAAATTACTTGAAAGTGTATTCCTATATGATACATACAGTCCCTGGACCCAGAGATTACTTGAAGACCACTTATGAGCCACTTCAGGCTCCAAAATACCAGAAAAAAAAGGGAGACCAACCAGATTAAGAAGGAAAGCTCCAGATGAGATTCATAGGACCTCATACAGGAAGGGTTTGACACACACCTGTCAAAATTGCTTACAAAGAGGTCATAATAAGGGAACCTGCAAAAATCCTACAAATCCAAGGTCCAAACTTTATAAGGTAAATGTACATATCATTGATTTCCTTATTCAGTTCATTGATTTCCTTATTCGGAATAATACAAGTGCCAATATGGTTGTTTTATTGTACTAGGGAAACTCACCAAGTGAAGAAGTGCAAACCTCTCAAAGTGCCCCTCCAAGTTCTAGACAAGAACCAGTTACTCCACATCCAACTGGACCTTCATCTGCTGCAAATGCTCCTCAGGATCCCTTCCACCCTATCCAAGTGGTCCTCCTTCTGGTCCTTTAGGATCTGTTCCAGTACCTGGCAGTGGTCCTCATTCTGTACCTCCAAGAACTGATCCAGCACATGCTTCTGCCCCTCCAGGAAGGGTTAGTCTTTCTTTTATTCTTTCCATTGTTTGAACTGGTCATATTGCCTAGTATTTGTAACTGTTTAATTGCAATTGTAGATATACCAAGGAAGAAGAAATGAGGCTTTAATAGGAAGAACCAAAAAATTCAAGAAACCAAGGCCAACAAATCAAGCACAAGCAACTGTTCCACCCCCAAGTCAAGCACAAGCAACTGTTCCACCTCCTACTGCAAAAACTGTTCCACCATCTACTTCAAATGCAACTTTTCAAGCTGGAAATTCAAGTCAAATTCATGTGCGCAAAAGAAAGCCTCAAATAGCAGAAGTCCTTCAGAATATTAGGAATGCTTCTAAGAAGAAGAGGCATTGGAAGCCTTGATCTGTTGTAAAATTCTTTTGGATGTCTTTTGAAAGTTGAATGTTTTTTGAATCTGTAAAAGTCCTTTTGAATTGGTGATCTTTTGATAAACTTGTGATATAACTCTAGATGGTCTTTTGATAAACTTGTAACACCCTTTTGCTGGTCTTTGTATGACCTTTTGACTTTTTTCTGTTGATGAATTTGTCAGTAGATGAAATTGTATGTTGGTTTGTTATTGTTGATTTCATTGGATTGTTGTTAATTAATTGTTACAGGGAGAAACATGTAAACAGGGAGGAATTTACTACATACTTATAACACAGGGGGGTTTATGCTAATTGTTTACAACACAGGGTTTCTTTTGCTTATTTATAATTATACATGGGGGTCCATGCTAATTAGTAAGTACAAATTCTGGGAATACAACAACCAAAACCAAAAGAACTGCAACATCACAAATTCGTAATAATACTTGAATAGATAACATCAAATTGTCATTACAACATCTCAAACTCCAAATAATACTTGAATAAGTAACATCAAATTGTCATTACAACATCTCAAATTCCTAATGATACTAGAGTAAATAACATCAAATTGTCAATATTACACTGATAGTAACAACTTGAACAACTAATACTACATTACAACTTATCAAAACAGGGTCATTCATAACAGCTTCAAATCTTCAGTAGCAGCACCAAAACAATTACAAACAATGCTACGCATATAGCCCATGAAATTTGCAACATAAATCAATCATTTTTTTCAGTATCATTTTTTTCAGTAGAAGCTTGTGGAATAATTTCGTCGGCTTCATCAAAATCATTGGGCAACGGTTGTTCCCAACTAGGATTTTCCCAGCTTGGATATTGTACGGCTCGAATTGGCTCACCCATTGAAAAAATGTGCAACGACGAAAAACACAAGAATAATACAACCTTCCCCTTGATGGCTTCATTACAGCTTCAACCACCCTTGTACATGATTTCATGTGGCATCTACAAAATGGATTAGACGGATACCTCAGATCTAAGTGTGGCTGCCTATTCTGTGGCTCGCTTCTCCTCCTTGTCCCGCTGCTTGAGGTTTGAGATGACATTTTGTAGAAGAACTTTTTGCGAATTGGGGGAATTTCGAACCCAATTGAAGAGAAGAAGAAATTTTGAGAAAAAAAAACCCTAGAACTCAATGAATCGAGGCTGATATTTGGGAGAGAATATAGCGGCGTCGTTTTGTCATTCAAGGAGACTGAAGGGTTTTTATGTTTTTTCCTGTCCTAAAATGTCCTAAAACGCACGCCCAGCTGCATGAACCGCGAGTGTATCCCACGCTTCGCTCGTAGGATCCTTATTGTCATTGACTTCCTTTCATAGGGGGGTATTTGCTAATTTTTTTATCCGAGGGGTTTTTTTGACAATTAGACATTTCACAGGGGAGCCGAGTGCAAATACCCCATATATATATATATATATATATATATATATATATATATATATTATAATTTACTTAAACTTATATATTATATACATAGAGATCAATCGATGATATAGTCTATATTTAATTATTTACATGTATATTGATAAATTAATTTATTGATATATTCATTTGAATTATTAATTAATATATATGGATTAGTATATATATTAATGAACTATAAATTTTATTATATTTCATTTGATTAACTGTTTATTACGAATCAAATAAAATGGACAACATATAATTATTCATTAATAAAATACATTAATATATATTCATAATACAAATATAACTGTAAATTTTTAAAAGATTTTAAGTATTATTATAAGAAAAAATACAAAGTTCAAAAATAGGTATATAATAAAAAAAAAATTGAGTGTTATTATTTTTCTTTAAAAAGGGCATGCAAAAAATATATTTCAGAAAATTAAATATATAAAATATATGTAGAATTTAGGATATTGTATGCATGAAATAATATATATACATGTGTTAATTTCTAAATCAATGTGTAAATATTAAATAGGAAAGACTTAAACACATACTAAAATAAAAATGACAACTAATCAATTTGAGATGCCACATAATTCAATTCAACTCCAACTAAGCAATTTAGAGGTATGACATCAACATTTGCCACATGTCATTCATATAATAGATCCTCTTTTTATATTATATATACATTCCTCGTGATTGGGTGGGCTAAATTATATAAATTAATAAATATGTATTATATGGCACTTTACAAATAAGCTCATTAATGGGTATTTATTTATAAAGGGGCCTAAACAATAAACTTTTTTACAAAAAAATCAACACATGGTCCAGATGTTTTTAAAAGACTAAAATAACCCATCACATTTTAATATGCTCCAACTTCATCCTATAGTTTAATTTAACCTCAATTTGACCCCAAATTTCACAAATTATTCAATTTTGACTCAAAACACAATTTTATGAATAATTTCGTCCGTGACCGCCGGTCTCCGGCGTTGACTCTTTTTTTCCCCTAATATTTTCGCCGGTGAACGGCGGTCTACGCCGGTCTTCGGCGTTGACTTTTTCGATTTTTTCTTCCACCGCCACTGGTTTCCGACGTTGACTTTTTCAAAAAAAAAAAGATTTTTTTTAACATCATTTTGCTCCCCGTTTAAACAACAATATTGTTGTGGTTGACAATAATATTAACAATATTACCATTAAACACAGTAAAATTAACTATACTACAGTTTAACATAGTAATATTGCTATATTAATCTGTAACACAGTAATATAAACACAACAAATGTCATTATCATGATGTAATAAAATAATATTAATATGTTTACCGTTCAACAAAGGTAAACATAATAAAAGGCCAAAAAATTAATATTAGTGTGGTTGACAGTAATATTACTGTAATAACTTTAATATTACCGTCAACACCACAGTAATATTATTGTGTTTACAGTAATATTGCAATAATAGACAGTAATATTATTACGTTACTCCGTCAATAACTCAAACAAAACGAAAATTCCAAAAAAAATATAATATTGACGTGGTTGACAGTAATATTATTGTGATTACAATTATTTTACTGTCAACGACCGTAATATAATTACATCGATTTGTCAACAAATCAAACTAAATAAAAAAAAAACAAAAAAAAAATAATAATATTATCGTTGACTCTAATTGTACTGTCAGTGGCAATATATTGTCACTGACAGTAAATCAACGTAATTATACTGTCACTGACAAATTTGTTCAATCTAAAAATATATTGTTAAATTTTCAACTTTGTAGTCTTCACCAACAATGATCATAATAGTTCGAACTAACAAATGGGTTGTCGTAATTGTCGTTACCCGAATTAGAGGAATCTCCAAATAAGTTGAAAGTTGTCAATGTATTTCTCTTCTTTTCACATAAAAAAATCTTGTGTTAGTGGAGAGAAGGAAGATGTATCCATTGTCATAATTTCATATCCCTTCTATCAATTTTGATATGCGACCGCATCACTGTCGTCGTTCATCCTCATTCACGTGTTGTATCCGTGCAAATTCTAAATAAAACTAGGCGAAACCTTTCATTTGCCTTTTTCTTGGTTCCAACCAGCATCCCACAACATCGGTTTAAAATTGGAGTCCCCACATCTCTATGTAACTCATCAGACAAAATATGGGGAGTCGATTGGTTGAGAGGATTGAAAAGGACGATTCTATTGCAAATGGATCGGGTCCATTTTGTGGTTGTGTTGTAAATGCCAATCAATCTTTATTAACTACTCAGTAGTGCAATCCGAAAGATTTTTCGATAGGTTATGGTGGTAATCATAAGCTTCAACGCAAGTTTGTGTTGGGCCTGGGGACGTCCGCCCGCCACCTATCCTACCTCCGACCCCATGCCTAATTTCAGAATCTACAATAGTGCAGTAGCCATCAACGACTACGGATCAAATCTATGTTATATCAAATAAACAACATTTATCTACAAATCTAAGGGTTTAATAGGCTAAACCCTTAGTTTATGTACTAAAGAAGACATATAAAAGGAAGGGGAAAAATAATAAGGGGCAGTCTGGGATTCATTTCATCTCGAATTTTACATAATAATTTATTGCATTAATTGAAAGTTTGAAAAAGTAATATCTCTTATTCTGACGGTCTACAATGACAATTTTGAAGTACAATTCTTGATACAAGCACACAACGGGAATTGAATAATTAGGCAACGTTTGATATGGACAGAGAGTTGAAGAAGCATAAATATGTCGATGAAAATATATATATATCATGCTAGTGAGTATACCATTTTCTCAGAGAGCTCTGTCCCCACAGCCCTAAC